>NC_090256.1:45931557-45983868 GCF_037325665.1 Littorina saxatilis
TTTTCATCTTTGTTACAAGTTTTGAAACCGTGGGTAGTTTAGTGGATGTCTGTATATATTCCTTGTTTTTGTATGCATCTGTATTGTCAGTATCAACATTCATGTTTCACAATGAAGCAAAGCGTTAGAAGTGCTTGTCGCAAACATGCTACTTTGGAGGCTTTTGCAAGTGCTCTTTTAAGCTTGTCGTTGACTGTTTTGTCGCAAAATTGCGACTGAGATCTGCCCAAATGTGCTCTTCACATGCGATCACTGTATCCGGCCTTTTATCATGTCTTGTCATGTGCAGTGTATATCCAGAAACTGGCCTAGTCACGCGTGCGATTCATGTATAGTCTTCATCGTTATACCATGACATATTCCAGAATCATGGATTGCATGTTGGCACTATTTCTTCCCTCAGCCTGCGCGTCTTCCAAAAAACCCTGGCCTGCGAGTCCAGGGTAGTGTTGACTGTGTCTTTTTTTCGTTTTCATCTGCATACTATTAGCATTTACCAGAAGGAAAGTGAGTTATTGTAATGAGTGCATCTTGTTCATTTCATCATCTGTGTAAGTAGTATTTATACTATCCGTCATAAAAAAACCACTGATGCGTTTGAGGACAGATCTTTGTAATGAGGCCGTTAACTTTATTGTAAATCCAGTTATAAGACGGGAAAGGTCATCCTATTCCCTTACCATATTCAGCAAACAGATTGATAATACGTACGGCAGTGTTCATACAGTGAAACGTTCAACACAAACACGCCCCAATATCCAATTCACAAAAGCAAGGTTCCCGCGTTTAAATCAACAACGAAAAAGAACAGCTTAAACTGAACACTGATGTTCTGTCTTGAGGAAAGAAAACTCAAATGTGTATCCAAAACAGATAATTGTAAGAGCATGAAGGACCTTTCCCGTCACTATATAGCCTAACTTGATTAACAATAAACGGCCTCATCCCAAAGATGTGCACTCAAACGCTTCTGTCTAATTTTTAATGACGGATAGCATAGAATGACTTTGCAGATTTCTGGACAACAATGCCTCGAACGACAGAAGATTCTGCAGTAAACGGCGCAACACCTTGCATGTGATTTTTCAGGCGCGGCTGCACATATCCGGGTCCCATTTGAAGAACCAACCTTACGTCACCGGAGGAAAGGGAAACAAAAAACTCCATATTTTTCTGCTGCGGGCGTTGCAAATCTGGGCAATGCGCAAAGCAAAACTGAATATTCTGGCGTTTTTAGAGAAAATGCGGAAAATGCAAATATTTCTCAACATACTGAGCGCAGTTCGCATGTTTCAAGAGATGGGGCATTTATCCATGAACGCCATGCCGCCAAAGGCGTATTAAGACAAGATTCTGCTCAGACTCAGCGAAAGCGACCTGCGTTAGTGCGCGGTATGGCAAGAAAAAGTAACAGAAGCCAATCTTTTGTGAGTAAATCGAAGGGCTGTCTGCGTAAACGAAGAGTGATACTGAGGCGTGATGCTAGTCAAACGGCTCTGGGTGGGCCAGTGCAGAACAGAAGCAACAAAGGCAAAACGGCAAGGCAGGCGAATCAAAACGACGTAGTCCCAAGGAGCAATATTCCATCGGCAGTAACAGAACGCAACAGTGGCACACTTAAACGAGCAGAGCCTGTGCCTGAAAGTGAAGCTCATCTAGCAGCTAAAATACTAAATGTTGTGGTCAAAACAAACAAATGGTGCAAGAGCACTACGCTAAAGCAGGCATCTGTACCCACAAGTGTAGCTCAAATACCGACAAAAAAAGAAAATGTTGCGACCGAAAGAAATAATATACCACTAGCAGCAAAACGCAGGAGCGGGAGAGTAAAAAGAGCGGCCGAACGGCACAGGCGAAATCGCAGTAATGCACCCCATCACACTGACCATGGCCATGGCTCGCATCCTGACAAAGCTGAGATTTGCTGCTGGTACATGGTACTGGGACAGCCGGGGGTGCACAGCTCTGACATTCGATGCCACGGTCCGAGTAACATAAGGACTCACCATGTCTGTATCTCTAACGGAACTATAAAGTCTTTCGCGCCCACAACAAGTAGCTCCACTTTCAGTGGTGCGATGACACAATCTGAGCAAGGGCAGCGAGCTAGTTCATCACTGACATTGCCACATTCTTTGAAACCTTCAACCACTGCGCCCATTTTGCAATCATCGCGAGCATTTTCTAGCACAGCGCAGGCAGGCAGCATAATAAATAAAACGCCTAAGGAAAGTACGACGAGCAGTCAACCATCTCAGCGTATCAGCAGCGTCTTGTCAGGCAGCAGCACTAAGCGCTATTCAACAGCAGCGTTGATCGTGACAGGTACACCCAAGTCTTCTGTCTTCCCACGAAACGGATCAAGTACGTCTCCAGCGCAGCTCATTATGACATCCCCGGTATCAAACACACAGCGTTCATCTTCGTCGGCCTCTGTCGGGACCTCTCTCACGACGACGCAAAAGACGATGACGTCAAGGAGGACGACTGCCAAGAGAACCACGTCAAGAAAGATGACGACGAAAACGCTGACGACGAATAAAATGACGTCTAATAGAGTCTCAACAAAGTCTGTGACGTCGAACGGGGTGACGACAAAAATGCTGAGCACGAAGACCAAAAAACCAACAGGGATGACGACGACAATCACAACCACCACGCCGGTAGCATCAAGCGACAGTCTCTCCTCTACTGTCACAGCACCTTCAGCGTCAAATTCCCTGCCAGTAAGTTCTGTGATGTCATCCACAAAGTCTCTTTCGACTTCAGTCAGCCCTCCGATTGTCAGTTCTAACCAAGCACAGACTTCGACTATCCTTACGCCGGCAAGTGGGGGCCACGGACTAGCAAGTCCCTCTACGCAACAAGCGGCGATGACGTCACCCTTGATGCCCGTGTTCAATGTCATGACGTCATTGGCGGAGGTGTTGAATTTCGTCAACAACGTGCAGGTGAGTAATGGGTGAATGAAGGTGTGAATATATAGATAACTAAACAGTAATTAGTGATTTATTCATCAACAATTTTCCGTGAAACGCCTAGAATGTGTTTACATGTAGTTAGTAAAAGGGCTAGAACAAAACAGAAAATAGCATCGATGCTGAATCGGTCTCACACGACCACCGTGGTTCTCGAAATTAGAAACAACAATCACAAATCAAACAAACAAAAAAACACGTCCGAGATTTTGGCCCGGAGCCACTTGGCCGAGTGATCGGTGATTTCTAACTTGAATGCGCCAGTGACTGATGGCCAAAGCAAGCTATAACATAGCTTTCTAGGCTAATCGGTAACAGTTGTTGCTGAAATGAATGTTGCTGAAGATGGGGCATATTGCTTGCATAAATCAATTTGTTTTTATCAGTGCAACGTATCTCTGGAATGCATGTCTCACGTCCTGCTTCATCCTGATCTCTCTGCTGACGTCAAACTTGACCTTCTGACATCTGACCCCGTTCCATGGCCTGACTTTGAGAATGGAACTGACCACACGACCTTGGCATCAGACAGCATCGGGGTTTGTGGTTTCTTATTACGGTATTTCATACCATATTTGTGATAATTATGATTTGTATTTTCATTTTCGTCATCATCAGCAAAAGAAAGCAATCATTGTATACTATCTGCAGCTAAATTCACGCCGACCAGTACAACAGTTGGTTGTACCTGGCTGTAGTTAAATTCCCTTTATTACTTGCCAGCAACAACAGCTACTACTAATAACACTCCAACTATGCACTATAGTCACACACACTCCTGCAATTATTTACGTTGCTACAAAACGAAGAAAGAAGACTACGCCGATTATTGTCTTCATTATTGGTAACTACACCAATACATGATGGCCTATTTAGACAATTCTTTTATGGTGATATTTTGACTTTGGAATATGATCATCACTTTCTTTGTGCAGCGTTTCTTTCGAATTCTGAACAGATACCTTGGCAACTCTGGGGTTGGTCGGTACCAGTCTATTGATGACGTAAGCACATACACTAATGCATGTGTCGTGTTTATGAGGCATGGGAGTTAAATGTAACGATGTTTTCAATGACCTTCAAATTACGCACGTCTACTGTTAATTAAAACTGTAATCTTACAAATGGTACACTACCCTGCTCGGAAGTGTAATTATTGTGTATTTTTTAGCCATTCTAAAAGAAGTGAAACTTTGAAACATTGCCATCCTTCAGTGTTTGGATCTGTGGATGTTTAACTACTTACGACATGTGATATGGGAAATTGATAACTAGACACTGACATTATTTTTGAGAATTTCGAGACTTTATTCTCTCACGTGCATGCCGTGTGTGTGTGTGTGTGTGTTTGCGCGCTCGTGCAAGTGTGCGTTCGTGCGTGCGTTTGTGTGTGGCCACTCCTGTACGTGTGTGAGTCTACGAAAAATATTTCTGCTTGCTTGTTTTCCTGTTGTATTAATACACCTTTGACATTGCAGGGGCTGGAGCAGACACTGCTGACACTGGAAGTCTTTATGGACAAGGTCATGGCACGTGATCTACACAAGAACTCATCCATGCTTGGCCGCTTCTCGCATCTCGGTATATTACGTAATTTGTGTAGACGTATGTGGTACCTGGGGTAGATGGGAGGTTTTGGATAAAAACAAGTTTTGATTTAAAAAAAAAATATTTCAACAGTCTTGACCATTATTTTTGGATACGTTTCCCAAATCCCCTTAAAATCAATGTCTCCAGGGGATAAGACAAGACACAAATTGGGTGACGGTGTTCACCGCATGCATGCTTTTTCATTCAAATTTTTTTTTTTAAAGAAATGTTCCTGTTTTCCTCACTGTTTCAAATTGTTTGAGGTGCGATCACTTTTACTCACCTCTACCTTTTGATCGTCGAATTAGTTTCTTTTTTAAAAACAAAAATGTTTTAATTATCTTTTTTGAAGCATTTCTCTGTTTTCATTCTAAATTAAAATACCACACAAGAAAACAGTTGCAGGGTCATGACAGAAAAGGATCGGCCGGGTTGTTGTAAAAACTCACTCTTTGACGTGATATGTAGGGTCTATACTATCTAAACTCGGAGGCAAAAGAAACGCAAATAAAGGATGCGTTAATTAAACCTTTATAGACTTGAAATAAAAAGAAAATCATGATACTAGCATGTTCTGCACGTGTTGTTTTAGCGGTCTCATCTTGTCAGAACCGTGTTTGCCGTTATCTGGGTCACACGCGAGGTCTTGTCAGAGACTGTAGAGTTAATATACTCTATAGTCTCTGGTCTTGTTCACGGGGATCCCAAACCATCATGGGGACAACTTTCAGCACATGCAAAATGTGGAAAAGCAGCTTTTCGTGTTCAGAGTGTTCAGGCAAGCTGTACCGTACTCACAAAACTGTTACAACATTCATTTCTGCGACACAGGCGCGATGCCGAGACTATCACCAGATCAGCGCCAACAGGTGATCGGGAGACTTGATGCCGGACAATCAGTTCAGCAAGTTGCTAGGGCATTTGGAGTAAATGTCACCACGGTTTATCGCCTGCAGCAACGTTTTCATGTCACTAACAGCACCTGCGACTTACCAGGACGTGGTACCGGGTAACAACAGCCCGACAAGATCGCCATCTTGTCCATCAACACCAGCGAGATGCATTCGAAACTGCCGCCAACACAGCCCGTAACACATTCGGGGTGCATAGACAACCCGTCAGCGCCAGAACTGTACGCCGACGCCTTGGTGGGCAGAACCTGGTAAATCGGCGCCCTGCTCGACGTCCTGTCTTGACAGCTCAGCATCGCCTGGATCGTCTGGCCCGGGCCCAGCAGCATGCCCATTGGCGCCATCGGGACTGGCGGAGGTTTTTTTTTCGGACGAGAAGCGCTTTTGCCTGGAACCTGGCGATGGGCGTGTCCGGATCTGGCACCCTGCAGCATAATCGATGGGGAGATGCCAGCGTCATGATATGGGGCGCCTTTGGTGTCAATCAGCAAGTGGGGCCTGTCGTCTTTCAGAACGTCGGCCAAGGTCGCGGGAATGTTGTAAATGCAGACCGCTACATCAATCACGTCCTGCGTCCCTATGTGGTTTCATTTCTCCAGAGGCACCGGAATTGCCTGTTCCAGCAAAACAATGCCAGTCCCCATGCTGCACGTGCTACCCAGGACTTTCTGCGTCACAACAACGTGAACCTTCTGCCTCATCCTGCTCGATCTCCGGATCTCAACCCAATCGAACACTTTTGGGACATCCTGCAAACAAGGATTAATGCCCTTGCCCGGAGACTCCGCACAGCAGCAGAATTGCGTGCTGCCGTGACCCAGGTGTGGGCTCAAGTCCCTCAGCAGCAAATAAATCACCTCGTCCTCTCCATGTACCGGAGGTGCGTCGCAGTCATCAACGCCTAGGGAGGAGCAACACGCTATCGACTTTCAACATTTTTTTTTAAACAGTGTTCAAGGAAACATGGCACGTCATGCTCTCATCCCAATACACTTTTACGTATGGTTGTTGTATCGGTCAATTCGTTTCCTTGTTATTGTTAACCCGAAATAATCAATTCGTCTTCACTGCAGTATTTGCGTTTCTTTTGCCTCTGAATTTATATGAGGGGCGGGTATGATCGGGGAGTTTTTGGCGGAGAAGGTGGGGGGGGGGGGGGGGTGGGGTGGGGTGGCGTGGGGTAGAGCTTTTCTGAAGCCAGCATGCATGGGTGATCCAGATCCTTCTCATGGGCAGACGTCGTTTTAGCATTTACAGTCACATATCTTATCGGTAATCACATGTATACACGGCCTTTTCCAATCGTAGTTTTATTCCCCGGTCTAACCTGCTCGTTGATTTTGTCCGAAGAATTTCAGATCGAAGAGCTGACTGTGAATCATGGAGTGGAGCAGTTTCGGTATCGGGATGAACAGAACCTGTGTAACATCAGTCACGTCCACATGGATCAGAGCGAGACTGAACGACAATACGGTAACTATATATAATCACAATGCAGCGAAATACAAAGCAAGACGAGACAAGACGAGACGAGACGAGACGAGACGAGACGAGACGACACGAGATTGAACGAGACGAGACGAGAATAGACGCGACGAGACGAGACGACGATTTGGCACGATGCACTTCAATACAATGCAATACAAACCAATAAATACAATTCCACGCAACGCATGCATGCAATGTAATACGATACGATTTACAATACGATGGGATACAATACGATGCGGATGGGATACAGTACAATACAATACAATACAATACAATACAATACAATACAATACAATACAGTTCAATACAATACAATACAATACAATACGATACAAAACATATAATGCAATACAATAGTATACGACATGATAGCATACAATAGAGTGCGCAGACTTTATTTTCTCATTGGAGACCTGAGACTCCGTACCAAAAATGAACAGTCTGGCTGCTTCTTGTGAAGTAAGGGAGTTTTCTTCTTCTTCTCGTTCGTCAGAAAGGGTATTTTAAATTTGAATTGAATTAATTTTGGAGATTGCCACAGGTGTCCAGCGCGAAATGTATTCACTGTACACAGAAAGCACACAGGCTGCGGAATTTTAGAACGTGCCTGAGTAAAAAGATGCTATTATTCCTTGTAAAAGCTCGGACAGGTCTGTTAAAACTGGGCCCGTATTCATGTACATTCAGACAACTACCGAGATGCTATCAGTAACTGACTGATAGCTACAGAGCAGTAAATCCTGATTTCAACAGCTAATCGCGTGCTATGTTTGAACGCTGTTAGCTATCAAAGATGCCATATTGCTTCTTGATCTTTATGCATGCACACATCGCTTAAACGAGCAAATGATGTAGCTAACTCTCCGGTTTTCAGCCAAAGCTGTCTTTGTCTCTGTGGTGATGCAAGTACCAAACAGGAATGTATCCATGGAAACTGGGTGAGTATGCACACTGCGCTGACACAAAATAGCACGTAAAATGAACATTCGTTGCATGTATGTAGGCAGCATTGGTTATCATAGAACAAAGAATAACGCTCGCTCGTCGGAACGGTTCCGGTGTTGACATGTCAATAGAAATGTTTACTGGAACTCCCCTTTCACTCCCCTTAAGATAATTATACGATATAGGTGTGTGTGTGTGTGTGTGTGTGTGTGTGTGTGTGTGTGTGTGTGTGTGTGTGTGTGTGTGTGTGTGTACGCGTGCGTGCGTGTGTACGTGACGTGCGTGTGACTGCGAGGGTGCGGGCGAGAGTGCGCGCGTGGGTGTATGCATACGTAATATGTGCTCGTGTGCATGCTGCGAAGCTTACCCTTGCGTGCGTGTGTACGTTTGCTTGATTTGAAGACGAAATACATCTGCCCGACCGAAACTGTCGTTATGTTGATCCTCTCACAGTGACACTGAAGAAGGGGGTATCATTGGAAGTCCTGTGCTGCTCTTCTCTGGCTATGTCAACGGGCGCCCTCGAAGTTTGAAACACTCATTCCGCCTACAACACAACTTCAAGGTAACTGGCATAGTAACTTTTAGTCTGGCAGTTCCCAAGACAACCCATTCGAAAATACATCAGAAGCAAATTTTCCATTTTTATGTAACATTTTAATGGACAATAAAGTGTTGTTATTGTTATTGTTATCAAACAATTTTGTCATGGTTTTGACTTCTTGAAAGCTTACAGTTTAAGATCAGATACGATAGAAATACAGAAAGAAGCTGAAACACGGACATGATATACGGTTTGCAAGACGTAACATGAAAGCGGTATTTCAAACCATGCGTGTGTATTGGTGTGTGTTCGTGGGGTGTGGGTGGGTAAGAGGGTAAGAGAGAGAGAGAGAGAGAGAGAGAGAGAGAGAGAGAGAGAGAGAGAGAGAGAGAGAGAGAGAGAGAGAGAGAGAGAGAGAGAGAGAGAGAGAACAACTTGAGAACAAGAACAACAATTCTTTATTCAACAAGGGTAATAGAGTAAGCAGTGATCTGCTTTTTACACCCCCGGTATAGGGGTGTGTATAGGTTTCGCTCGATGTGTTTGTTTGGGTGTTTGTGTGTTTGTTTGGGTGTTTGTGTGTTTGTGTTCGCATATAGATCTCAAGAATGAACGGACCGATCGTCACCAAACTTGGTGAACAGGTTCTATACATTCCTGAGACGGTCCTTACAAAAATTGGGACCAGTCAAACACACGGTTAGGGAGTTATTGGTGGATTAAAATTATACAAGGACTTATAGAGGGACATCTTCATGGTCAAAGGGAAATAACCATTCTCACTCAGTCACTGCCACCAACTGAGAAGGTTATTTCCCTTTGACGGGGGTGTTTTTCCTACCTCGTAGGAATTTCTTGTTTACATCTGGCCCTCGCCCTAAAGAGGGACTTGTCTAAAATTGCTAAAGAATAAGCAAGTAAAGAAAACTACTGCTACATGATTATAATGAAATGAAAGTAAAAACATATCATCAATTTACAATACATTGCTTAAATGAAAAATGTAAGTTCATTTGACATGAGTTAAGAATTATAGAGTAGATTGCACTGACGCAACAAGCTGTCTTTCAGAGATAGAGAGATACAGACAGACAGACAGACAGACAGACAGACAGACAGACAGACAGGCAGGCAGGCAGACAAAACAGAAATACAGACAGACAGATAGACAGACAGATATGTCTATAGAAAATAAATGTGCAGACACACCCTTGTTTCAGCCTGCAGAGACCAACGCCAGTTTCAAGCCGCGCTGTGTCTTTTTGGAGAAACGATCACGGTGCGCCAACATTACTGTGTGTATTAATGAACGTGTTTTTCTGATTCACCCGTCATGTCTGTGTTTACATGTTGGCAAGAATGATAACGTTGACGACCACAATGATGCTGATATTGAGGAGGAAGACGAAGAGGAGAAAGAGGAGGAGAGACGACAGTTATAATTACGAAGATGGAAGACAATGTCAATGATCATGCATATTGACTATGATGGTGCATAGCGATGATGATGAATAATAAGCGGACAAATGACAAAGGAAAAAGTTGAATTTGGATGATGATGATGATGATGATGATGATAAGAAGTTGTATTAGGATGATGATGATGATGATGGTGATCGATGATGATGACGACTGTGACGATGATGATGACGATGACGACGACGATGATGATGATGATGATGATGATGATGATGGTGATCGATGATTATTATGGTGTCAAATTTTGATTGGCATTTGTATAATGACTTTGTGTGTGTGTGTGTGTGTGTGTGTGTGTGTGTGTGTGTGTGTGTGTGTGTGTGTGTGTGTGTGTGTGTGTGTGTGTGTGTTTATTTGAATGCTGTTTTAATGAATTCGATGAATGTTGATTTCTAGCATGTGGTCGACATACGGCTGTGAAGTGGTGAATGCAAACGGAGACATTGAAAACGACGACAAAGAAAACGGCGAGAAAGAAGACGCTGTTACGTGCCACTGTAATCACACCAGTAACTTTGCTATCCTCATGCAGATTGTGCCTTTCAAGGTAAGTCATAAAATGACATTTTCTCTGTGGAGAACTTTTGGCAAATGTCCCGTTCTGAAGATGGCAGTACGTACTGTCTTATGAGAATATGTTTAGGTTATAGCCAGTTACACGATAAACCTTACGGTGTGCAAGTAAGACTGATTCAAATATGCTTAAGATTTTGTTCCGGTTCGGACGAGAACATTATATGAAGCACAGGAGGTAACTAAAGAAACTAAGTTAAATTATCAACTTTTACGTAGAAAAGCCTATGGGTTGTGTATATTTTTTGAAAGCTCGAGGGCTATTGTATTCATTGGGCGAAGTCGTCTTCACGAAGCTCGCTGCACGAAGCTTTGGCACTGAATTTACGGTAAAAAGACTTCGCGAAGTCAGTTTCGGGCTCAGTTAAGGAAGTCGAGAATTCCGTGTAAAAACTAAGGTGATCTACACGAGGATATTCAGGAGAAGAGAGGGGTTCAGGATTTGTCATTAATTTTGTGTTGTGGTCATGCAGGTATCGGAGGTGAACCGTGTGGCTCTGAGCATCATCACCTACATCGGCTGCAGCATCACCCTCATCACACAGTTCATGGCCATCACCGTCTTCACCTGTATCGGGTCAGTCAGCCAGTCAGTCAGCCAGCCAATCAGCCAGCCAGACAGTGACTGACTGACTGACTGACTCCGATTAGTATGTTATGTAATGTCGTACATTATGCCTTATTCTTTCTAAAAAAAAATCTGCACATCGGAGCCATGATTCACTGGCGATGGCCTGCAGTGATCGCGAGCACTGACGCGTGTTTCCCAAACCGGCTACCGTGACCTCATACGAAAATCACGTGACCTCAGGCAAAACACGCTGAGGGCTATCACACTCGTTGCAGCAGCAAATCGTCAACTGCGATGTGTATGTTTTCGATCGGAGTCATACATATCGAAGTCAGTTATTCGCTGCGATCGCTGGTCGACCACGTCTTGTTGTGACCAGATAATTTGTTTGCTGTACACTAAAGCGGGGCGCACCTCTTCCAATCTTGACAGAGTCTCCCCCCCCCCCCCCCGGAAAACGTCCATTACTGATCGTTTGTTCATTTGTTTTGACACTGTTACATTTCTGTCCTGTATTGAAATATATCTACTTTTATTTTTTTTTAAATTCGTTATGTTTTGTTTGATGCAACTTTGGGACACAGAATCGTGAACAATAATTCAAAGGCGGTGTCATTTTTGTTTCAGATCACTGAACTGTGAGCGGGTGTGTGTCCACCGTAATCTGTGCATCGCTATTGTGGGCGCTCAGATCACCTTCCTAGCGGGCATAGAGGCCGTCGAGAACAGGGTGAGACTGTCTTTTGAGGCTAGCTTTTGCCCAATGCCGGTCTCATCGTCAGAATCACACACGCACGCACGCACGCACGCACGCACGCACACAAACAGATCAGCAGGCCGATGGCTTCGTCGTAGATCTAATACATTGATAGATTGGTTCTTAAAAAGCACACCAAAGAAACAAACAAACACAAATCATTTCATGAATCCCGGCCTTTTTCTCATTAGTAATCACGACGAATCACAAAAACATGTATATACAAACATTAATATGAAGAAAAATCGGATTGATGGGTAAATATTCATTGAATTGTCTTGCGAAAAAGGGTGTGTGTGTGTGTGTGTGTGTGTGTGTGTGTGTGTGTGTGTGTGTGTTCGTACGTGCGTGCCGCGTGCGTGCGCGCGTATGCGTACATGCGTGCGTGCGTGTTTTAAACTTTTCATTCGTTTTCAGACTTGTTCACGGTCTAATAAGTGTATGTGTATGATACAGCTTGTGTGTGCGGTGGTGGCGATACTACTCCACTACTGGTACACGGCCGTGTTCATCTGGATGCTGGTGGAGGGCTTGCACCTTTACCTCAAGGTCGTCAGGGTCTTTGGCACCGAGCGTGCTCGCATCAACTACTATGTCTGCTTTGGTTGGGGTAGGCTGGCGTTCATTGAAAAAATCAAACACACACACACACACACACACACACACACACACACACACACACACACACACACACACACACACACACACACACACACACACACAAATAAATCATTATTGTGGTTCTCGTTGTCTAGACTTCCGATTATATTTCCCTCTATCTTTAAAACAATTTTGTTGTTGTTGTATTTATGCGTTTTGCTTTTTGGTTCCTTTTCATAGGCGAAAGTTTTGACTTGTTATTTGTGCTGTCCTTGTCTTAATGATTACGGCAGAATTCTTTTGTCTTTTAATCTTTGCAGTTTTGGGTTTTTAGTATCGATTGGTTGGTTGGTTGTTGGTTTTTCGCTTTCGGCTTCGACTTTTTTGGCTACTCGGGGCCGAGTCAATTTTATTTCCCTTCTCGCTTTGCATGGTTTGCACAAGTGCATTTTTACGAAATAATTGGCTTCATTTATATATATATGACTAAGTGCCAAAAGGTGCGCACGAAAAGCGGACAAAGGGGCTAAAAAATAAAAGTTGACAAACACGACTGATATTGTGATTTTTGTTAAGACAACAGATGCTGGAACCCAATTACAAAAAGAAAAGATAAATTTACCCAAATGATTTTACAAATAACGATAATTTTGTTCGTTATATCATTCAAAACGGCACTGAGTCATAGCATTAAGGTTATCTCGCACGTTTTTAAAGCTAGGGCTTTGAAACTTGGCACACAACCAAAGTATAATGACCTCCAGGTATGGTGCACATCACATTAAATAACATTGAATTTCAAGGTCACAGCGAGGTTAAATTTCCTTTGCAAACTGGAAAATTGTCGTTGTCACGTCTTACATGTTTTAATACTAGATCAGTTAGACTTTACATACTTCACATACTTTCAGCATTTTTATAAAACCTCATTAAAAGTGACCTGCTGGTTAATCTTTGTCAAAGTTCAAGGTCACAGCGGGGTCACATCTGGTCCAAATGTGGAATATTTTCAATTTATTCAGCGCGTTTATAGCACGAGCTTTGAAAATACACACAGTTCTAGTGTATAATGTTCACACACGATTAAAGTCTGGTTGAAAAAGTCAAGGTCACAGCAGGGTCGCGTTGAGGTCAAACATATACATTTTTCAATGAGGTTTTCTCATATGTTTTTGAAGCTAGGGCCTTGAAACTTGGCACACTACGCAAGTTAAATTAAACCTCATCAAATTCCAAGCTCACAGTAAGGTTAAAGATCCTTTAAGGATATTTTCTAAAAAAGGTGACCGCCTGGTTAATGTTCGTCAAATTTCAAGGTCACAGCAGTGCCATCTGGCTTAAACTTTGAAAAATTGTCAATTTCTTCAACTAGTTTTATAGTGTTTGAAGTCATTCACACATGATGAAAGTCTGGTTGATAAAATCAAACGTCAAGGTCACAGCGGGGTCGCATTGAAGTCAGACACATACAATTGTCATTTTCACGAACGCCTTTTAAGCAACACATTTGAAACTTCACACATTCCAAAGTTTTGATGTTGTTTGGTTATAATCAAAGTGTGGTCAATTTCCATGATTGAGAGCATTCAGAGGGGTCAAGTTGAGGTCACACAAAAAGTGATAATCTTTACAAGACTCACGCTTGCTGCTATTGCTCACTTGACATTGGTGAAAGTGCTTATTTTATAATTGTTGATCTTGATGTTTTGACTAATTAAAATTACCAGGATCAACCATACCAGATTTCAAAGTCCAGAAGTTGTCAAACCTCAAACCTGTTGGACGTTTCAAAGATTTAAGCATCAACAAATTTCTATTTGATTTGACCTTAAATAACAGATTTGACCTTAAATCTTAAAACAGATCAACCAGACTTTGGTTTTATATAAATTGAAGTTCAATACAATTTCCTTTTTTTTTTACCCACGCGAGACCCTGCTATGACCTTTACATTTCTCAAGGATCAACCTTGAATTCTCCATGTTGAACAATCATTAAGCAAAAGCGTTGTTTGAAGTTTGAAGGTTCTAGCTTCAAAAATCTCTGAAAAAATATGTTTCATCCGTTTTCTGAACCACATGTGACCCAGCCGTGACCTTGAAATCTGACAAGGGTCAACAAGACTTTTACCATGCATGGGGGCGATTAAACCCCAAATGTGTGTGAAGTTTCAAGGTTTCAACTTAAAAAACGTCTGAGAAAAATATACATTTTCCTTTTTGGACAATGTGTTGCACGCAAGACAACACGACAAACGCTCGTGTTATCATTCTTTTACTTTAAGGTCGACTTGCGTGCCCGCTCTTTCGCTAATCTCAATTAAAATTCATCTTGGAAGTTCGGTTTTATTACGCTTTTAATTAAGAAGATTAAACTAAGACAACAAATAGTTAGTTTTACCCATTAAACTCGATAAGGTAGTGACATTTTATGTTGAACGCAAGATGGTGTCGCACGCAAGATCTGAAAAGATGTTGACGACATAATTTCAACACTTGATAGCGCATTCGTGGTTCGTGATTTCTTCACAAATTTTGAACACAGAATGTGTCACGTGGTTCCGTAGATGAAGTAGATCTTTGTACATGTAAATTTTGTTTTTAAAAGAAAATAACCGTTAATTACCGAACATTTTGTCGCACGCAAGATATGACGAAATTTTCAAATCGTTTTCAAAAATGCTGTTCAAAAGTTCTGCAGTCTTTGCTGGATTACTTGAAAGACAGCAGTTTGATACACCGTTATCGCTTGACGTGTCGACATCAATTCCAGAGTTTTTGAAAAAGAAATTTAGTAAATATCTGCGATTGAAAAATGTATGCCGTGATGACGACACATCTTGCGTGCGACACCTTAAAATTCGGTTATCGAAAAAAAAAATTCTCTCGAGATTTAGATTTGACGTTTGGTCTCGTCTGTAAAGCGATGTTTCAGGCATTCAATCAAACTAAATGCAATTCATTTGTGCTTCTTGTTATTTTTCTGTGGCATATTCAAAACACGAGGTATCACGATGTCCTTTTTCAGATGGCCGGTTTTGGCGTTATTTTTGACTTTAAACAAAGATAACTTCAAAACCGTTCAAGTCAGACACACGAAATTATGTCCACTATCTCTTCGCACATTCATCCACACACACACCAATTTTCAGCAGACACACGTTTTTAGAAACATTTTTATTGTAAAACAAAGTCGTCTTCTGTTCTGTGAGCACCTTTTGGCACTTAGTCAAATAAATAAAAATCCAAAAAAATCACACACACACACACACACACAAACACACAAAAAAAAATTGTGCAGAGACCTCCGATACTATTCAATTTTGATATTGTAAAAAGTAGCGGGTTAGTCGAATCAGATCCATGCAGACTTTCGCGGTGAGCCGAACTGTTTTCACGACAAGGAGTGTGCCTTTAAATCCTCTTTCCCTTTGTCCGCATTTTGTTGTTGCAGTATGAACATCTTTAGGAGAAGAACATATAGAAGAAGAGGTACAAGTATAGACAGTAGAATGCGAGCAGATCATTGTGGGTAAAGATGATAACTCTGTAGCCGTGTGAAAACTGTCTATGGATACACAAATTTTGTTATGATAATTAAAGACTCCCCCTCCAAAACAAATATATATAAACAATAAAATAAAAACTAAAAATAATGGCGGTTGTGAAAAATAACTAACTACACATTCTACTAATAAAACGACAAAAATATTTTGTCAGAAGTGGGGTTCGAACCCACGCCCACATTCGTGGACCAGAACACTCGCCACTGTTCAGTGGAAGATTGGATCTTGAGTCTGGCGCCTTAGACCACTCGGCCATCCTGACACCTGAAGGATATACATTATTTTAACTATTTTATATCAGGAGTAGATTGTATTTATCAAAAACGTCTCTTGATCATGAGTAGCCGGAAACTAAGCTGAAATTTAGCTAATACTTCCCGTTATATCATCTATTGAATCGTTTATACTGACCGATTTTCTGCACAGTCTCGCGAAAGGGTGTTCTATATTAAGCACGATTCGTCATGCGGCACAAGGGAAGCAACTAGTGCTTAACATTTCAAATTTGCACGGCTACAGTTCACTCTCTTGATCCGTCCTTCGGGTGTTGTTTTCACTCAATCTTTTCAGACCTAATTAAAAGTATTAAAACAATTCTCTGCCTCTACGACTGTCTTTAAAAGGAAATGCTGTCCTTGGTTTTAATCTACAACTTTCCGTTTTACTTTACTGCAACCGATGTAATTAACATGCGCACGATTTGTGATTCTGATGGTGTTTTTTTTTAATCAAGCTGTCATTTTTATTGATTGATTGATTGATCTATTTGTTTTAGAGTTTTTACCTGTCATATTTAGATGTGTGAATATTTGTTGTTTGCAATTTTGTTTACGACATTTATACGATGATAATATTACGATAATAATGCTGAATGTGAAGACGACTTTTCTAAACTCAGTTTCAAATATGTAGAAAAAAACACGAAAAAAAACCCCACCTCCCCGTTCCTGTCCAGGTGTGTGATTTTGTATAGACATAATTATATATAATATGGATGTTTGACCTTTACTGTAACTTTAGTGTCTGTGTATTTCTTTCAATATCTTTTGTTTCTTCTCTAAAAAAAAAGTAGTCAAAACTATTAATTCATCTTTCTGAAATGTTAAAACTTAACAGGAATGCCTGTGGTGTTGGTTACCATCTCTGCAGTGGCTGACTGGGGTGGATACGGAACACCTACCAGGTCAGCAAACTTCAAACTTTGTGTGACAGCTTTGGCTATAAAAGCCTCGGGTGACATAGGTTGCATTGGCAACACACTTTTGTTGGAGTTACCCAGAAAAAAACCTGGCAAAACACAAACAAACAAAACAATGGCATGTGATCATTTACATGTAACTCTAGATCTGCGGAGTAATTAGTTTTTTCCAATTAAGGTACATACAGTGACTCAGTTGGAACCCGGCAGTGAGGATATTATCACCGCAACAGTTGGTCTTCATCCTTATGTACCCGTCTACGGATGTTCGGTTTTGATTACTCTGCTAGATATCGACAAAATATTAATTATGGCGGACATTTACATTTCATATTTTCCTAAATCTCTGCATCCTCTTGCAAATAATTAAAACCAAACATACGTAGACGGGTACGTAAGGATATAGTCTAACTGTTGCGGTGATACCCTCCAGACTGCCAGGTTCCAATTAGTCGCTGTTATTTGTACCTTTATCGGAAAAAACGAATTACTTTATTTATACACAGTGAGCCTTATGTCAAAGGAAAGTGCAGAGTCTTTGGAACACACCGGTACCAAAATCAAGAGTACTGGTTAATGGTCAAGAAACAAAGACGTACGAAGCAATTGAAAACTGTGACTTTTGTAGGTATTAATTGGCTTAATCTCCACCTTAAGTGTGAAAATAACATGTCTTTGATGCAACATTTACCATTAACAGTTGGCATAATTTGTACTGCTTTACACATAGCTTTTGAACATTTATGTCAATAAATTTGTTTAAAAAAAAAATTCAGATTGATAGTACATTAGTTTATGTTCATAGCTAGTTACACAGCTGCATAGTTCTAATATGACTATTTATGAATTTTCAGTTGCTGGTTATCAACACAGAGAAACACAATCTGGGCTTTTGTTGGGCCTGCACTTGCAATCATTATTGTAAGTCAGTAGATTTTTTTTTTCCTTTTTCAGTCTTCTCGTTTCAGTCTCATCCCCCCACCCCCCACCCCCACCCCCACCACCACCAAACACCCACCCTTCTTTTTCTTCCCGTTGTTTCTTGCATAAACAAGCTAGGTCGTCTTCTAATTTCACGAGATTTGACTGAGTTTGTACAGTTCAGTTTGTGTTTTTGTAAAGTCTGATTTCAGTTAAAGTTGTAACAAATATATTGTCTCTATCATTGAGTCATTGTCACTAGTTGCATGTATACACTTACATAACCTTTTGTGTCTGTTTACATTGCTGCAAGCTATTGTGAAACTATTAGACTAATAAGCGTTCATTATATCATTGTTGTTAATATCAAAACTCTTTGATATTATTTAGGAATTCTTTTTCCCCTTTAGGTAAATCTGGTGATTTTGGTAGCTGTGGTGAAGGTTGTCATGGCTTCTGCCAAGCTCGACAAACATGGCGAGTTTGATCATGTCAGGTGAGGTAACAGTATGTTAACCCTTACACTGGTGCAATTCTGTAACACATGTTACATAGCCACTGGTGAATTAACAGAGAGAAAAATAACAAAAAACGGTCATATAGGTTTTCGCATCCATGGGAGGTAATCGGAACCGACCAAACAGACTGAGCCAGTAGCGCGACATATGTCGTGACAACCAGGTGACAGTATACGTAAAGTAGCGCGACATATGTCGCGACAACCAGGCTAAGGGTTAAGGTACCAGTATGTTAAGGTACCAGTATGTTAAGGTACATGTAACAGTATGTTTACTTACTATACAAAATTGAATTGAAGCTGATACAGTTGAACCTGCCCTCTCGACCAGCTCTTGATAACAAACACCTGTCTAAAATGACCATCAAAAAGATCCCTGACAAACTTTTCTTCCACATAATTCACCTTTCCAGAGTGACTACCTGTCTATAACAGCCACTTTCGGTCAGTCTCTTGGGTCTGAATGTATCATACAATGCCTTTCATGAAGGCGTATGACCGTCACAATAAAATAAACCTACATCAACACAAAACTAGGCTTAATTAGGCTCAAATTGTTTGCCTGTCATGGGTAGATGTTTTTTCTCAGTTTTTTCCCGCCGTCCTATGAGATTATTTACTCAAAGTTGACTTCCAAAGTTCAACTAGAGTATTTCGAGCAGATGATCTATAGGATTCATCTTAAAAGTCATTGATCAAGTGCAGTTTTCCCCCCATGTATCAGGGGGCATGAGATCCTGAAATCCCCAATCCCCCTCTTTGTCTCTTACAGCTGCATACAATAATGTTTACATAATTCTCTCAACAACACATTTTACTGTCATACACATTTCAGTCATCTGTATGCTTTTTGTGTGCTTGTTGAGTTGTTTTCACAATGCAATTGTAAAGCGCCTGGTAACTCGCGCTATAAAAAAGTTATTTATTATAATAATTATTATTTTGTAGGGCGGGAGTGAAAGCAGCACTTCTCTTGCTGCCACTGCTGGGACTGACATGGGTGTTTGGGCTTGCTGCCGTCAATGAGGATCTCATTGTTTTCCAGTATCTCTTTGCTATCTTCAACACCTTGCAGGTAAATTGTATATATATGAGACAGTATGCCGAGAAAAGCAGTTAAAGTCGCAAAACAAATCGCAAATACTGTGTGTATTTTATGTGTGTCTCCGTGTGTTTACCTCCTTTTGTGTATGCATACATGTGCATACATATTTGGGGGATATGTGAGCGATCGATCAAGGGATGCATGTTTGTTTGGATACATCACATCCAACCAAGTGTAAAACACATCTGCATAAGTTTGCATTTTCTTGCAGAATGTAAAAGTTTGTATAACCAGAATTGTAATAATCTGCGATAGAGCACTGCATGGACTTGTGATCCTCTGGTCATGGGTTCAAATCCGAGCCAGGCCAGACACAAGTCAACTTTATGTGCAGACTCATAGACGGTATCCATGTCCCACTGTGGCGTATAAATGACCTCGGTCATTATGCCAAAAGTCCAGATGGCTGGTTACACATAAATGCAGGGCGGGGATGTAGCTCAGTCGGTAGCGCGCTGGATTTGTATCCAGTTGGCCGCTGTCAGCGTGAGTTCGTCCCCACGTTCGGCGAGAGATTTATTTCTCAGAGTCAACTTTGTGTGCAGACTCTCCTCGGTGTCCGAACACCCCCGTGTGTACACGCAAGCACAAGACCAAGTGCGCACGAAAAAGATCCTGTAATCCATGTCAGAGTTCGGTGGGTTATAGAAACACGAAAATACCCAGCATGCTTCCTCCGAAAGCGGCGTATGGCTGCCTAAATGGCGGGGTAAAAACGGTCATACACGTAAAAACCGTGGGAGTTTCAGCCCATAAATGCACACACTCACACCTTGGTAGCCCGACTATGTTGCTGCTAGCTTTCCATTGGCAGGAAGCGACCTGAATTTCCCAAGAATGGGACACTAAAGTAATGAAATGAAAAATCCCATTTGTCTGTGTTGCAGGGGTTCTTCATCTTCTTGTTTCACTGTGCTTTCAACACTGAAGTGCGGCAAGCTGTAAGGCGGCTTCAGGAAAAACGGTCTCTGCAAAGAGGTGACCTGTCGTCTCTGGCAGGGTTTAGCTCCTCACCCTCTGTGTCACCAACACCCTCAGTCCAGGTACAAATTCATATGTACAAAAAGAAAAGAAAAGTAAGAAAAAAAAGAAAGGTGAACAAAAAGAAACAGGCCTAAGAGATTGAAACAGCTAGATGGAGAAGTAAAGGAAACTGAAAACAAAACCAAACAAACTGAGGATAATTTTAAAGGTGTGAGTGTATTTGTGAGTGTCACTGTAAGTGAGTGTCAGTATGAGTGTGGCTGATGGGGTCTATGTCGACCAAAAGAGTGGGATTCCCTGTAGGTGGAGTTCCTGGAGGGGGATTATCTGTATACAGGGAATCCCACAGGGTAGAGTTTTTCAATAAAACTTGCAAACCATACTCGAATTTCTAAGAAATATCAAAAAAGATTGAAAAACATCAAATTCTACCGATGTCGCCAAGCATCACATGACTTTCAGTGATATCAGCGACACGCTACAGGAACTAAATCATGTGGTATTCCCTGTATACAGGGAATCCCCCTCCAGGAACTCCACCTACAGGGAATCCCACTCTTTTGGTCGACATAGACCCCATCAGCGTTGAGTGTGTGTGTCAGTATGAGTGTGGGTGTCAGGATGAATGTGTGTGTGTGTGTTGCAGGAAGGGGTGAACTGGAGCAGTGAAATCTCTATAGTTAATGTCAGCGATTGCCTTTTTTCTCTCTTTGACTTTTAATATTGCTTGTACTCACTATCACTGGGGGGCAAAGCCCGGTGCTCGGAACCTGAAAATCTGGCTCCGGGTATTTAAAAGTACGATCTTACAAGACAGACAGACAGGCAGGCATACAGACTACACACACACACTTTCGCTGAAGAGGACGGAACACAAATCCGTGTTTTTTTTTAAAACAAAACTAAAACGGATTTTTCTGAACAGGATCAGAAGAAACCTTTGTGTCGAGGCGACAGCCCCATGGGCGAATTGTCTGCCCCTTTTGCAATGAATCGCGTAGTTCCAGCTCGCTACACGACGAGTACGAACATCGTCAACACCACTTTACCATCTTCGACGACCAACATTGCTCGTAAGTGTATATTATATCAAAGCTTCAATAAGCCTGCGAAAGTCCTTTGCTGTTCGGCAAATGCTGAACAGATTGTGAGTTGGAGTGGTTTCCCTTGCTTAACAGACGACGAATACAAACTGCTCGGACTTCATCTTGTAACAAAATGTTCAGTTTTAATCGATGAAGAACGTTCACAGCTGTACGTGGTTGTAAGTCCAATAAATTGTATTCAGCCTAGGATGACATGAAGCGTTTTTAACAAAAATATAAAATATTACCGCTTACTTGTTAGTTATCTTCAGTGCCTCGATAGCGCAGTAGGTAGCGCGTCAGTCTCATAATCACGTGACAGAGCGATCTGAAGGTCGTGAGTTCGATCCTCACTCGGGGCATGTATTTTTTCTCCTATTTCAAACATTATTTTGTTTTTTTTTGTGTATTAATTTTATCGCCGTTATTGTACAAGTGCGTAGCCTCCTCACAAAGTCAGAATTTATCGTAGGCATACATCGAAAGAAATCTGTAGACGTTTCAAAGTCAGTTCTGCACCGCACCGTGCCGCGACTTGAAGTCCGACTTCACTCGGACCCGCGCACACATCAACGATAGGCCTAAAGGAATTCAAAACATCAACGACTGGCGATAAAGCCCTGGAAATTTAAAACAATTATGTGGACGATTCAGTCAAGTCGAAGTTCCGCACAGCGAAGTCGAAATTCAATGGGACCCTCGCGGCCGGCACACATCATCACATGAAACTATGATAACGGAATTCTTGCAGTAACTGATTCGTTCTTTTCACGCAAAGTCAAAATTCTAAATTCATTTGGCCTCGCTCACACATCGGTGATAAAATAATTGCCGTAGAATAATGAGTTTGTAGCCGTGCCGCACTTTGGCAGAATTCACTTGTACCCGCACACACATCGATGTTAAAAGAAATCCGATGTAGAAGTTCGTAGTTCCGCACTGGCAAAGTCAGAATTCACTCGGCCCCGCCACACCAATACAAGAATTCCTCCAGAAGTTCGTCCATAAGTAGGGGAAAGGCTCCTAATATGGACCGGCTCCTAATATGGACCACCTCCTGTTCTGACAAACTAACGCCGCTGGAGCGCTCAAAACAATTTCATTCGCTTTATTCACCCCTTCTGGATAAGTTGCACATGTCAAAACAGTTGCAGAAACACAAACCTCAAAACCGTTTGGCTTTTTCGCTTTTTATATTTAGTCAAGTTTTGACTAAATATTTTAACATCGAGGGGGAATCGAAACGAGGGTATGGTGTATGTGTGTCTGTCTGTCTGTCTGTGCGTGTGTGTGTGTGTGTGTGTGTGTGTAGAGCGATTCAGACTAAACTACTGGACCGATCTTTATGAAATTTGACATGAGAGTTCCTGGGTATGAAATCCCCGAACGTTTTTTTAATTTTTTTGATAAATGTCTTTGATGACGTCATATCCGGCTTTTCGTGAAAGTTGAGGCGGCACTGTCACGCCCTCATTTTTCAACCAAATTGGTTGAAATTTTGGTCAAGTAATCTTCGACGAAGCCCGGGGTTCGGTATTGCATTTCAGCTTGGTGGCTTAAAAATCAATTAATGACTTTGGTCATTAAAAATCTGAATTGTAAAAAAAAATAAAATCGTATAAAACGATCCAAATTTACGTTTATCTTATTCTCCATCATTTGCTGATTCCAAAAACATATAAATATGTTATATTCGGATTAAAAACAAGCTCTGAAAATTAAATATATAAAAATTATTATCAAAATTTTATTTTTCGAAATCGTTTTAAAAACACTTTCATCTTATTCCTTGTCGGTTCCTGATTCCAAAAACATATAGATATGATATGCAGGGCCGGACTAGGCGAAGAGGAGGGGGGGGGGTTGCCAGTGGTGGCCCAGGGGGATGTCACCCCTGGCGGCAGGGGCGGATCAGTTCATTTTATGACTGGTTTTTTTCAAAAGTATATTGTGAAGATACGGGTGTGAAGGCGCGAAGCGCCGAGCCGACGGCGCAAAGCGCCGAGCCGACGGCGCAAAGGCCAAAGCGCCTAGCTTGCTAGGGGGGTCCGGGGGCATGCCCCCCCGGAAAATTTTGAAAAAAAGAATGCAAAATGGTGCAATCTGGTGCATTCTGAGGATGATCATTACCAGTTTCAGGCAGCAGATTTTGTCACTGATTAATACCCCCAAAATTGAAACTCAATGTAAAATAAAGAAATGCATACCTCATTCAATATTTTTTTTTTTTGGCTGGGGGGGGGGGGGGGTCCGGAAACCCTAGAACCCCCCCCCCCCCCCTTGTTGTGGGGGTCAGGGGGCGAAGCCCCCTGAAGCTGATGGGTAGGTCATATTCTGAGATAGGAAAATGGTCGCTCCTTGCATGAAACGGCATAAAATAAGCAATAATAAAAAAAAATTAAATAAGTAAGGTACATGTTTAGGCTAGGGGGGGGGGGGGGGGGGGGTTGCGCAACCCCCATAACCCCCCCATAACCCCCCCGGTAGTCCGGCCCTGATATGTTTGGATTAAAAACACGCTCAGAAAGTTAAAACGAAGAGAGGTACAGAAAAGCGTGCTATCCTTCTCAACGCAACGAATATCCCGCTCTTCTTGTCAATTCCACGGGCACTGCCTTTGCCACGGGCGGTGGAGTGACGATGCTACGAGTATACGGTCTTGCTGCGTTGCGTTGCGTTCAGTTTCATTCTGTGAGTTCGACAGCTACTTGACTAAATATTGTATTTTCGCCTTACGCGACTTGTAACGAGGGTCGTGGTGTATGTGCGTGCGTGCGTGTGTGTGTGTGTGTGTGTGTGTGTGTGTGTGTGTGTGTGTGTGTGTGTGTGTGTGTGTGTCTGTCTGTGTGTGTGTGTAGAGCGATTCAGACTTAACTACTGGACCGATCTTTATGAAATTTGACATGAGAGTTCCTGGGTATGAAATCCCCGAACGTTTTTTTAATTTTTTTGATAAATGTCTTTGATGACGTCATATCCGGCTTTTCGTGAAAGTTGAGGCGGCACTGTCACGCCCTCATTTTTCAACCAAATTGGTTGAAATTTTGGTCAAGTAATCTTCGACGAAGCCCGGACTTCGGTATTGCATTTCAGCTTGGTGGCTTAAAAATTAATTAATGACTTTGGTCATTAAAAATCTGAAAATTGTAAAAAAAAAATAAAAATTTATAAAACGATCCAAATTTACATTCATCTTATTCTCCATCATTTGCTGATTCCAAAAACATATAAATATGTTATATTCGGATTAAAAACAAGCTCTGAAAATTAAATATATAAAAATTATTATCAAAATTAAATTGTCGAAATCAATTTAAAAACACTTTCATCTTATTCCTTGTCGGTTCCTGATTCCAAAAACATATAGATATGATATGTTTGGATTAAAAACACGCTCAGAAAGTTAAAACAAAGAGAGGTACAGAAAAGCGTGCTATCCTTCTTAGCGCAACTACTACCCCGCTCTTCTTGTCAATTTCACTGCCTTTGCCATGAGCGGTGGACTGACGATGCTACGAGTATACGGTCTTGCTGAAAAATGGCATTGCGTTCAGTTTCATTCTGTGAGTTCGACAGCTACTTGACTAAATGTTGTATTTTCGCCTTACGCGACTTGTTTACTTTTGGCAGCGTTCACTCTAAATGTGCCGCACAGAACAGACTCGTTTCTGTCCACAGCCAAAGCTTTCATAACACAAAAAAAGACAGTATTTGTTACATTTTAACAGTGTGTACCCCGAGTTTCTACTGCAAACAAAAAATAATAGCAAAACCTCAAAGTATGTGTGAGTCCCCTAATATGGACCACCTTCAACAAATCGAAGAAAATAAAAACTAAAGGCAATTTTAATTAATTCATTAAGAAGCTTGCTGAAAACAACCTATAACTAGCCCTCGAGATTTCAAAAAAATATAACAAATAGGTTTTTTTGTGTGGAAGTTGATAATTTCACTTATTTTCACTCTGTTTTTGATAAGCTTCTTAAGTTTCCTGGTGGGCTTCAAATAATGCTCTCATCAACCCGAAACAGCTAAATCTAAAGCATATTTGAATTAGTCTGACTTGCACACTAAGTTGTATCATGTTATTTTGAAGTATAGGGGGCTTTATACAGTGATTCGTGAAGGCCGCTTCACTGGTCCATATTGGGCGCCCAGGCTCCTAATATGGACCATTTGTGATTTTTTCTGTATTTAATTTTTGCTGACGGTCTATCAAAGCTATTTCACTCTAATTAGGCCTAACTGTTAAACTAAGAGAGAAGGACTACCAACCACAAAATGAAACTTCTTCGCAAGAAAACAAGCTAGTTATCAGCAATAAACAAAAAGTGGTCCATATTAGGGGCCCTTCCCCTATTTCCCCACGAAGTCAAATTCGATCTGCTCTTAACACCAAACACATCTTTGCTCAATATAACAAACAATCACCAATTCGTCTCCCTCCTTCCCTAGCGCTGAGAATTCGCCGTTCTTTTTACATTTAGTCAAGTTTTGACTAAATGTTTTAACATAGAGGGGGAATCGAGACGAGGGTCGTGGTGTATGTGTGTGTGTGTGTGTCTGTGTGTCTGTGCGTGTGTGTGTGTAGAGCGATTTAGACTAAACTACTGGACCCACCCAGTTCATGATATTTGACATGTTAGTTCCTTGGAATGATATCCCCGGACGTTTTTTTCATTTTTTCGATAAATACCTTTGATGACGTCATATCCGGCTTTTTGTAAAAGTTGAGGCGGCACTGTCACACCCTCATTTTTCAATCAAATTGATTGAAATTTTGGCAAGGCAATCTTCGACAAAGGCTGGACTTTGGTATTGCATTTCAGCTTGGTAGCTTAAAAACTAATGAATGAGTTTGGTCATTAAAAATCGGAAAATTGTAATTAAAATTATTTTTTTTATAAAACGATTCAAAATTACGTTTATTGTATTCTTCATTATCTTCTGATTCCAAAAACATATAAATATGTTATATTCGGATTAAAAACAATCTCTGAAAATATAAAAATTATGATTAAAATTAAATTTCCAAAATCGATTTTAAAACAATTTCATCTTATTCCTTGTCCGTTCCTGATTCCAAAAACATATAGATATGATATGTTTGGATTAAAAACACGTTCAGAAAGTTAAAAAGAATAGAGATATAGAAAAGCGTGCTATCCTCCTCAGCGCAACCGCTACCGCGCTTTTCTGGATTGTTAATTTCACTGCCTTTGCCACGAGCGGTGGACAGACGATGCTACGAGTGTACAGTCTTTTGCTGAAAAAATGCAATGCGTTCAGTTTCATTCTGTTTTCGACTGAGCTTGACTAAATGTTGTATTTTCGCCTTACGCGACTTGTTTTCAGTTTGTGCGTGCACCCAATTATATATTTTATATCTGTGTGTATGTTTGTGTTTGTGTGTGTGTGTGTGTGTGTGTGTGTGTGTGTGTGTGTTTGTGTGTCACTGTGTGTGTGTGTGTTGCCAGTGTGGGCGCGTGTTTGCGGCCGTGTGTCAGCGTGTGCACCACGGCGGTGTGTGTGTGTGTGTGTGTGAGTGCGTGTGTGCCCGGCGGTGTGTATGTGTGTGTGTGTCAGTGTGTGTGTGTGAAAAATGGCGACCACAGACAGACACACAGACACAGTTCAGACAGACAAACACACTTACATCCGTTCAGTCAGTCAGTCTATATCATGCCAGATTTATTTGTGGTTTTTTTCCAGGCGAACGGGGACTAGGCAGACATCACAACACTCGACGCAAAACCCAGGAAATGTCTCTCATGTTCATCTGAACTTGACGAGGGAGTCAAAAGTGAATTTGTGGCAGTGACCACGCCTGCGTATGTGTCAGTCCGTGTCAATGCGTATTGTTTTGTGATTACAATTTGGTATTGTATAATTAGCATTAGTCTGTTTACAAAATGACACACGAAAAAACTAACAAGCAATCAATACACAAAAACAAACAAACAAACAAACAAACAAACAAACAATTAAACATACATGTACAGACACAAAAACTCCACTCTATGAATATTCGCAAGGTCAGCTGCAGCTTCGCCCTTTGATCCCAGACCAACCCTTGCCGTCAAGTATCATTACAGCATAACGAGCGGCTGTCAACAACTAGCCGGCGAAAAACAATAACAGGATGGGAAGGGCCTAGAGGTGATGTGAAGGCCAAGTGGGAAGGAAGGGGGTAGCTGATGTTAAAGGGGGATGGGGGGGGGGGGGGGGGGGGGGGTAAGGTGGAGGCGGCCAAATTTGGCGGATTGGGGTACCTGACATAATTATGGAGAAGGGGGGGGGGGGGGGAGGGAGAGGAGAGGAAGGTGAAGACCAAGACTGAGGGGAGGAAGGGGGTAGTTGCTTAATTAGTTCTGACGGTGTCCTTTGATCTCTGGTGTGCCGACGGTGTGACTAGTGGAGGTTTCGTCCTCGTAGTGCATGGGACAGGTAGAGGTGATATGCTATGTGGGAAGACAACACACAGAACGGACGTGACAGACAAGGAAAACATATGATCGTTGTTGTAGTTCTGGTTAAGTTGTTTCAACCAGGCCCGGGCTGTGTGCCGGTGTAACGACTTCAGAAGTTACTCCCGAACTCAGCGGATTTCTCATTTGATACATACCCGAGACTGAAATGTTGTTTCTTGGTCACTTACACTTAAGGGAAAAAAAGCATGTCAGTTTCTTGCAAGTGAAGGATTTCTTCGAAAATGATCACCGAGTGGTTACGTCCCTTGTATGGGAAGGGAATGGGAATGCTTTTAGGATGAAGCACATTTTTAAGTTGAAATAAAACATTTAGTTGAACGAATTTGAACCAATAAATGTAAAGTACCTAAGGTCGATCATCAGTACTATGGAAGGGAGGGGGGCTTTTCAATGAGGAGTTTACACACGATCAACAAGGCCGAATGAGAAATATGAGGTCGGGGGTAATCTGAAGTCGTTACACCGGTATGGTGCCTTGATGTATTGGTGAGCTCGACGATTTTGTTGGATATGGTCAGCTGGGTTGAAAGAATTATGGTCAGTTTAAGATAAAAAAAAATCTCAGAGTGCTGAGTTGATTCTTTTATAAATACATTTATATATATGTCGTGCCGAATTCACGTAATTGCCGATTCCGCGTAATGGGCAACAACAATTTTGCCCATTTCGCGTAATCGGCAAAACGCTGCCCAATACGTGAAATCGGCAGCGTTTTGCTGAAATCGCGTAAAGGCTTCTAAAATTTGCCCATTTTGCGAAATCAGCAGTCACTGTTTGGTTTTAAAGTTCTCAAATGCCTGGGATATCATCACACTTAGACAACTAGATACTCGAATGGATAGATATTGCAATAATCGATAAGTTATGGCAAGTTATTGCAGAAAGTGTAGTTTTCGTGCATTTCCGGAGTTATGCTCGACACAGACCAACATAGACCATACAAAACATAGTAGGGAGGTAAAGCAATGTTAATGCAATGTTCTGGTGACACAAAAAGTAACAGACTTGGTTGTCGCTTTTGCGAAATGGGCAAATTTTAGAAGCCTTTCTGCATTTTCGGCCAAACGCTGCCGATTTCACGCAATGGCCGGGCAGCGTTTTGCCGATTACGCGAAATGGGCAAAAATGTTGCCGATTCCGCGAATTCGGCAATTCCGTGAATTCCGCACGACTGCTTGTGACAGCGGCTCTGTTTCGCTTCTGGCCCTGTTGGACCTATCCGCAGCGTTCGACACCCTTGACCACGATATACTGCTGGCAAGGTTGAACACCACATTCGGCATAACAGGCACGGCTCTGGGGTGGTTCTGCTCCTACCTGACTGGACGCACTCAGGCTGTTGTGATCCAGAATAAGCACTCCGAGGACACCATATTAAAGTATGGTGTCCCACAAGGATCTGTGTTAGGCCCAGTGTTATTCACTATGTACATGCAGCCGTTAAGCAAAGTCATAAAGCACCACAATGTCCTGTACCACATGTTCGCAGACGACACTCAACTACAAAAATCCGCACACACCAAACAGTTTACAGAGTTAGTGCAGTCAATAGAATCATGCAGCGATTCCATCAAACAGTGGATGACAGTCAACAAGCTCAAGATGAATGATGATAAGACAGAGATCATGCCAGTTGGCAAACAATCAAAGTTAAAGCTTCTTTCAGAAACATCCAGTCTTACCCTTTCTGATACCACAGTCACATTCAGCACCAAAGTAAAAAACCTGGGTGTCCACCTTGACAGTAACCTGTCAATGGACGCCCACATCAACTCACTCTGCAGAACCGCCTTTCTTGAAATGCGGAGGATTAGCCAAATCAGACACCTTCTTTCCCTCGACGCAACCAAGACACTGGTTTCGGCTTTTATTTTGTCGAGACTGGATTACTGCAACTCGCTCCTAGCCGGCCTCCCAGACGCCAAGCTAGACCGCCTACAGCGCATCATGAACAATGCAGCACGTCTTGTGCTGCGCAAGCGCAAGCGCGACCATGTCACCCCTCTCCTCATGACCCTTCACTGGCTACCAATCAAAGCACGCATTACATATAAAATAGCTACCCTGTGTTACCGTAGCCTTCAAGACTCTGCCCCTTCTTACCTGTCTTCGCTCTTAAAGCCACACGTCCCCACACGCAACCTCAGATCCGCTGACGCAGGGCACCTTGTTGTCCCACGCGTCAAACTGAACGCTTTCGGCAAGCGCGCCTTTACCTACACAGCTCCCTCTATTTGGAACTCTCTGCCCATGTCTGTCCGCCTTTCTACCTCTCTCCCTTCCTTCAAGTCCTCTCTAAAAACACACCTCTTCCGGGAATACTTCAACCCCTAGCCTGTGCGAGTGATTCGATGTTGTCCGTGTGTGTGTTTGTGTGTGTGTGCGAGTGAGCGACACGAGTATATGCGAGTAATTGGTTGTGTGCACTGTTCAGTATTTGCCACATTAAGGAGAGGGGTCGCTTGCCATCGTAGCGCGCTGTGGGCCGGCTGGGGGCGGGTTGCTTGCGAGGGCTGTATTTTGTACATTGATTATTTGATACATGTATAATTATTAAATGCGTCTCCAGGAATATGTTTAGTTTAAATCTTGTGTCGATACTATTTAATTCTGCCTCGCTATTAGCCATTGAGTAAAACTGTTTTATCACCATTGCTTTATTGTTGTTAATTCGTCTCCAGAAATATGTTTTGTTTTAATCTTGTGTCGATACTATTTAACTCTGCCTCGTTATTAGCCATTGAGTATAACTGTTTTATCACCATTGTTTTATTGTTGTTCTTTGGCCATTTACGTTGAATGACTTGTTATACATTGACATTGATAGTTTTATTCTTCTTCTTCTTCGTCGTTCGCTAGATAGTTTTATTATAAGAACCTTTTTTTTTTTTAATTCCTATTAACTCGATGTTCTTTAACTATGTTTGTAAATTGTTAGAGGATCTTTTAGTAGAAGTGTTTAACTGTCGAAGCTGCTTTTACCTAAGAGACCGACTGTATATTGTGCTGTTGTACTTGTCAGACTTGATTGTACCAAGTCCTTCACATGTTGTAATGCGCTTAGAGCCAAATATTTTTGTTTTTTGTAAGGGATAGGCGCAATATAAATACACTTTATTATTATTATTATTATTATATATATGTGAACAGCTCAGATCATGGGTAATTTTAACACCTTCACATTTAAATGCTTATTTTATAGCCATCCATTGAATTGAGAAGAAAACAAAGCATACTAAACTGCTAAGCATGAATCAAACAATAAGAAAATAAAAAGAACCAACAGCATCGTTTTGTATGTGTGGGTAGTAAACACGTTTTATTTCCAAAACACGGCGGAAAATGGCGACAAATTTGTTGCACAGCGACAGGTCACTTTTTTCAACCAAGGCCAGTACTTTCATACATGACAAAGGAAAGCAAATATGGCCTGAATAATAAAGTTATAGTGTTCCTTTGCGTGTCTGAGTGATAAACCAACTATCTTCTGAAACGTAATTGCACTCAGCAGATTTGTCTTCCGCTCATAACTTTCGTGTCACACGGTCTTTGCGACAAACAGATAGATCGCATTCTCGCAGAAAATCATTGACAACACAGACCAGTCATTTTTAGCATTGCATTTGGGAAGGGCTACTATTATAGTGTGTTTTAAGAAAGAAAAACATTATAGTATCGGCAGAACACGACCAAATGAGTTTTCGTGTCACAGCGTTATGGGCGTGAGATTTTTTAGACTTTTTGTTCTCACACTGTAGCAAAATCATTGACAACACAGACAAGTCAGTTTTAGCATAGACATTGGGAAGGGCTACTATTATAGTGTGTTTTAGGAAAGAAAAACATTATAGTATCGGCAGAACACGACCAAATGAGTTTGCGTTATGGGCGTGAGATTGTTTTTTTTCACACTGCAGATCATATCTCAAAAACTACTGAGTGGATCTTTATGAAATTTGATATGGATATTTTTGACTGGATTTTCTCATAGAAGGTTTTTCCGTTTATTGATAGGACAGTTTGATGACGTCATATTTTACCGTTTGCCAAAAGGTCGAGGCAGCACTTTCACAGTTACAGTTTTTCATCAATTTGATCGAATTTCTTATCACACAATCTCAGATCTAGGCCGGATTATGGGATTGCATTTCACCTTGGTCACTTAAAGTTTTGTTATTGAAATGTTTGTTCGAAATATGTCATTTTTTCAAATTTTTAAAAACTAATATTTGAAACAGAAAATTTATATTGGTGTATTCCCTATTGCGTCCTGTATCTAAAACGATATAGTTATGTTGTTTTGTATTGATAATTATGCTTAAAAATGAAGAAAACCGATAAATAACCACTATCTTTATTTATGAAAAAAGACACTTAAAAACAACTTCTATCTATTCCTTATCATTTTCTGAATCCAAATATATATAGTTTCATGGTGTTTGACGTTGAAAATATGCTCAAACTTAACAAACACGGATCGTTGAATGGAAATTATACTTCCAAGCTCCAAAAGCACGTCATTTCAAGTGTGGAACACGCTCATGACGTCATACTGAAAGGTGATAAATTATGGCTTCACCTTGCGATGTTTCATTTCAAACACGGTAACATTTTTAAAGGGGTTTCTTTCTCAGACTTTTGTTTGCCCTCTGTCTGTCTCTCTATGTCTCCGTCTGTCTGACTGATTCAATTAAATGTGTAATTAATAAGTTTTGCAAAAGTCAAACTAAGTACACTATGATATACCTAATTGATTCAGGTCTCTAAATTCTTATTGTAAAATTGTGAGTTTTATTCAAAACAAATTTAATTGGTGCTTTAAACTTAATAATGGGGCATGCTGTGATGAGTAGAAGAATGTGTGTTTACGAGCAGAAAAAGCCAATCAAAGTCAAGAATCGTGTTTTTCTTTTTCTATTTTCACCTTGTAGCTTCATACAGCAACAGTGTAGTACCACTTCCAGTGCAATATCTTGTACTTTAATTTTGACCATCTGTGTAACACTTTATTGACCCATGATCTGAGCTGTTCACATATATATATAGATATCGATTTTTTTTTAATCGTACATAAATAGCTAACTGAATAAGCTGGCCCGGGTTGATGGCAGCAAATTCATGCCTTCCGAGTCCGGGAAGGGGTGTTTATCGTGTTTGAGGGGGCAGTGAGAAGATCATTACTATGACTGACTGACTAATCTCGGTTTAGGTCGCAAGATCATGAATTTCAGCTCCCCCGACATGATTTCTTGGTCAAACCCTGTACTAGACAATGCGGCGATTCCTTCAAGTTTTAATCCTGAGATGTTTGGTGAGGCACTGATTGAATAACGTGCTTTGGTGAAAAGAAACCACTGAAATCACTCGAAGCGGCAGTCATTTGGCGGTACGGTGCCAATCAGACCCCGTGTGTCTGCCTGCTTGCCTGTCTTGCCTGTCTCTCTGTCTGGCTAGCTCTCCTCCTTAAAGATGTAATCGTTTGATGATTTTCATTATCTTTCAATACAAATTTTGCTTTTGTTTTCTCTTGTTAACAGCTACTAATTATTTAGAGATGACGGAGCCATTTTCTTGGCCGACAAACCCCGAAGTTTATTTGTGTCACGTCTTGGTACATGTATAAACTCCTCTCTTTTGAGAGGAAACGCTGACTGAAATTTTCTTCTCTGTCCATTGTCAATTATGATTCCATACTGGATGTTGTTTTATGCTGACCAGTTCAATGAGCGGGATTACAACAAACTACTTCAATATCTCGTAAGCTGTAAATTGTATTCAGAGAAGGCTATATATCTCACTTATTACAGTCACCATTTGTGCATAGTTTACATGTAGGGGAAGGGCTCCTAATATGGACCACTTTTTGTTTCATGCTAATAACTAGCTTGTTTTCTTGCGAAGAAGTTTCATTTTGTGTTTGGTAGTCCTTCTCTCTTAGGTTAACCGTGAGGCCTAATTAGAGTGAAATCGCTTTGATAGATATTCAGCCAAAATTAAATACAGAAAAAAATCACAAAGGGTCCATATTAGGAGCCTGGGCGCCTAATATGGGCCAGGGAAGCGGCCTTCACGAATCACTGTAAAAAGCCCCCTGTACTTCAAAATAACATGATACAACTTAGTGTACAAGTCAGACTAATTAAAATATGTTTTAGATTTATCTGTTTCGGGATGATGAGAGCATTACTTGAAGCACACAGGGAAACCAAAGAAGCTTATCAAAAACAGAGTGAAAATAGGTGAAATTATCAACTTCCACGAAAAGAAGACTTTTTGTTATATTTTTTTTTAAATCTCGAGGGCTAGTTATAGGTTATTTCCAGCAAGCTTTTTACTGAATTAATGAAAATAGCCTTTAGCTTTTATTTTCTTCGATTTGTTGAAGGTGGTCCATATTAGGGGACTCGCACATACTTCGAAATGTTGCTATTATTTTTTGTTTGCAGTAGAAACTCTGGTTCAACACTGCTAAAATGTAACAAATACGGTCTTAGCTGTCATATGTAGCAATTTTTGTGTGATAAAAGCTTTGGCTGTGGACAGAAACGAGTCCGTTTTAGGCGGCAAATTTAGAGTGAACGCTGCCAAAAGTGAAAAAAACTGGAAAAGCCTAACGGTTTTGAGATTTGTGTTTCTGCAACTGTTTTGACATGTGCAAGTTATCCAGAGAGGGTAAATACAGCGAATAAAACGTGTTTGAGCGCTCTAGCGCCGTTAGTTTGTCAGAACAGGAGGTGGTCAATATTAGGAGCCGGTCCATATTAGGAGCCCTTCCCCTACTAAATTAAATAACCAAAAGTAATCTTGTCGAATGCTTTTATCTTTCTAAAACTGTTCTCAAAGTCACAATGTTTTCGTGTACGTTAATGTGTGTGACGGGTGTGTGTGTGTGTGTGTGTGTGTGTTTTGTCCGCCGTCTGTGAGTTTGTGTGCGCGTATATATATATTATACATTATTATAGTTTACATATATATATATATATATATACATATATATATATATATATATATATATATATATATATATATGTGTGTGTGTGTGTGTGTGTGTGTGTGTGTGTGTGTGTGTGTGTGTGTGACATACAACTCATAACTTTCCTTCAATAATAAACACAAATAACAGTGGTTGCTTCTATTGCGCTGATCTTTCAAGGCAATCCACCCCGTGTTTTTCACACACACACACGCACACACACTCGCACGCACTCACGCACGTACGCAATCACACACGCAAGCACGCACGCACGATGAGAGAGAGAGAGAGAGAGCCTCGGAGAGAGAGAGAGAGAGAGAGAGAGAGAGAGAGAGAGAGAGAGAGAGACAGAGACAGAGACAGAGACAGAGACAGAGAGAGACAGGCAGACAGGCAAACAGACAAACCGACATTGTTGTTCATAACTTTATTTTATCAATCCACCTTCCTCCCATCAGCTCCGTTGTCTTCTTCTAATTCTTCATGTTTGTTTTTGCATCTATAACTGCATTGAGAAAAGAGTACATACACACGTCTTACACAGAAAAGACTTCACGAAAGAACACCAGTCAGGAAAAAGATCAACAACGCGTATTCCTGATAAAACAAAAATATTATATTTGCTGGATTATCTCTGTTGTAGGTGTTTTTGTCAACATAACACACACTTTGTACATGTAACACAGTTTCTATTTGCTTGACCGTGAAGTTAACATATTGACTTTAGAATGTATGTAGCACACCAAGTGATGAATATAACTATTTGTGTTCTTGTGGTGAGTGTTATCCATGAAAAGTAATACACTTCAATGGTGTGTGTGTGTGTGAGTGTGTGTGCGCACGCGAGTGTGTGTGTGTGTGTGTGTGTGTGTGTGTGTGTGTGTGTAAGAGGGTGTGTGTTAGTGTGTATGTGTGTTTGTTTGTTTGTGTATGTATTCATGTTTGCGTGTGTTTGTATGTATAGGTGTGTGCAAGTGTGCGTGTTTTTAAGTGCGACTGTGTGTGTGTGTGTGTGAGTGCAGCGGTAATACCATATTATTATTTTTGGATAATACAAACCAACAATACAATCAACCAACAATTCTATGTTTACAGTTAATTGTAGCAGCACTGATTTGCATTCCTTGCAAAGTAATTAATGAGTCAATAGTTTAACTTTAGCGCTTCTTCAAAAGCGTATGCTTGTAGAAAGCGTGTTCCTGACACATTCTGTTTCTGTTATCGTCTCAACCATCATCCAACACTGACTGATCACCAACATCTGCAAAAATAAAGAAACACAATTATTAGGTAAAGATGCATTTCAACAGATAAGAAATACACAAGAACTTTAACCCGATCAAATTTCTCTTCTTTCGCACATTATCATTGAACATACGATATCTTCTTTTGCACATTACAATGATGTTAGAAGTTTACAGCTTATAAATCTATCATATGTGTTTTTGATCAGTACTCTATAAGAAGGGTATTAATTTTAAAGCTTTAATTCATTAAACGTAGTTTGGATCATAACTTGACATTACATAAACAAAATTTGCAATCGCTACCGAATTTTTCCCTCGAGTACTCTCTAAATAGGAAAGAATTCAAAAGCTTTAAACGTTGCTGTTTATATTTTTTCTTCAGCGCTTGAAAAGTAAATCAAAACAAAAGTTTGAGGTTGACAACCCCCCCCCCCCCCTCTCCCCCTTCACCGCCCCCTCCATTTTTTAAAGGCATTGTTTGGGTTTATTTCATTTTTCTACTTTTCTCTTGATATATATACGTTCTTCCTTGAGGTGCTGACTTTGAAAATGCTCCTTCCTTCGTGTTTCTTTTCGTTTCAGCTATACATGTTTATAATGACCTCAGCCACTGATCTGCCGTCATAAAGACATTTCACCATCCTCTACACGTTAACAATGCCCTTCAAAAACACCGCTTTTTGTTGTTGTTGTCTGTGTTTACTCGCAAATGCACCTGACCCTAGAGCGATCGGATACTGTTCATGCTAAAGTACCCAACAATTCTAATCGCTCGTGGGCTAACCCGTGCTGAAGATGCAAGTACAGCCCCAACGAAATACGTTTTAAATCATGAAATCTTCTAACAAAGGAGAAAAAAATCCAAAGATGATTGGGGGATAATGCTGCACTTGATCATCAACACGACTCACCAAAAGCAGTCTTCTTCTTCTTCTTCAAGTTCTTCGTTCATGGGCTTAGACTCCCACATTCACTCATGTTTTTAGCACAAGTGGATTTTTACGTGTATGACCGTTTTTACCCCGCCATTCAGGCAGCATACGCCGATTTCGGGGGAGGCATGCTGGGCATTTTCGTGTTTCTATAACCCACCGAACTCTGACATGGATTACAGGATCTTTTCTGTGCGCACTTGGTCTTGTGCTTGCGTGTACACACGAAGGGGGTTAAGTCACTTGCAGGTCTGCACATAAGTTGACCTGGGAGATCGGAAAAATCTCCACTCTTAACCCACCACGCCACTGCGCCCGTCTACCAAAAGCAGTGAAGCCCTTGAAGGCATACAGAGGAGACAAGGACGTTACGAAAGGCAATGGCTGAACAAAAACATCATGGCGCGTCACACAAGGGGAGGACACTCTTGCGCAACTGATTTAGTTCTTTCCAGAGAATGCGACATTGTATAATTATACTTTTCAGAGGAGGAAAACACTAGCGGATAAATGGGCGAGGGAGGTAGTGGGGGAGAGTGAGAATGTGAACCGTAGAAACGTCCAGTACGCCGACAAATCAACAACGACAAAGCGTTAATAAATGGGCGTAAAATTGAGATTTTCAGGCGAATGTAGAAACAAAGGGAGGCTTTTGTGTGTGTGAGTGTGTGTGTGTGTGTGTGTGTGTGTGTGTGTGTGTGTGTGTGTGTGTATGTGTGTGTGTGTGTGTGTGTGTGTGTGTGTGTGTGTGTGTGTGTGTGTGTGTGAACAAAAAGTACATGTGCTCAACATGTCGGTTGGGAAAATTAACTGCTGTTGGGCAGTTTTCTTTGATTTATGACAGTGACATCTTGATTCTTGTTTTCAACTGACATTGAGTGTACCACCCGCACTTAAAAAGAAACCATACAGCTCTGAGATAGGCTACGTGCCCTGCACTTTGCATGCTTGAAATATTGATGGTCCTAGCAAGAGGAAAATCATTGTAGCATGTTGTCTCAGTGCGGTTGGAAAGCAGAGATATGAAACAATCAATTACTTTTTATTTAGATAACAAGTTTGATGAAGTTAGCGGGGAGTGGGCGATTAGGGAGATTTTAACACGTAAATTATTCAATCAGGCTGTAATTACAAACAAAAGCAGTGTGTGCCATGCTTTATGTGTATGCACGCAGAAACTTGGTGTCTCCAGCAAATGCAGGAAGCTGACGTGATTTACTGCTGATTGTTGGGCACCGCAACAGTCATTTAGTTATACATATAACAGACAGACACTGAGACGGACGGACGGACGGACGGATGGACAAACGGACGGATGGACGGACGGACGAACGGACGGACGGATCAACCAAAAGACTGACAGACAGACAACCAAATAGACAGACAGAAAAACAGTCAGACAGACACAGACACACACAGAGGTACACACACATACACACACACACACACACTCACAGAAGCACACGCGTGCGCGGCTCGTATGCTACCATGGGTCGGTCAGCCCGTCACAAGTAATTGACATAAGTAATTGACATGTCCAAACAAACCACCAGCGACTTAATTGCATGTGGATGATTAATTCTCCATGAACAGAAAAAAATGCAATGTGGTGTGCAGCGGACAGGATCACACTACAATGATACCGGCACGGTTGGCCTAGTGGTAAGGCGTCCGCCCCGTGATCGGGAGGTCGTGGGTTCGAACCCCGGCCGGGTCATACCTAAGACTTTAAAATTGGCAATCTAGTGGCTGCTCCGCCTGGCGTCTGGCATTATGGGGTTAGTGCTAGGACTGGTTGGTCCGGTGTCAGAATGATGTGACTGGGTGAGACATGAAGCCTGTGCTGCGACTTCTGTCTTGTGTGTGGCGCACGTTATATGTCAAAGCAGCACCGCCCTGATATGGCCCTTCGTGGTCGGCTGGGCGTTAAGCAAACAAACAAACAAACAAACAAACACTACATTGATACCTGTTGTGTAAAGCTCCTCCGATGAGAGGACATCCCTAGTAAAGTAGACCTTTGTTTTCCCTCGCTTTATGAAGCTGAATTATCAATACTTGTAATGGGAAGATAACTGAAACGTATGGACGTCTGGTGCTAGTTCCCATTGCATTTACCACTGTAATACTTTCACCTTGACTGACTCTGACACGTAGACCTACAGGCAAACGAAAGGACATCGAACATTCTAAGAAATAACACTCAATTCTCCTATGTGCTGCAACACTCACACACACACACATACACACACACACACACACACACACACACACACACACACACACACACACACACACACACACACACTCACACACACTCACAACTCAAAACTTTTCTACAGCGAAGATATTTCAATTGTTTGGAGGGTTGTTATTAATTCTGTTTGAAGTCCCGAATAAGCCTGAGTCGTGAGATCTAGTACACAATTAACATTTTTCTTTCATTTTTGGGAGTTCTTGTTTATGCAGTATGAAATCTAGAAAAAAAACCTTGGTGAACGACCAGGGGCGTAAGAAAATCGGTTTCGGGATTCAGGGTCGGTCGGGGAATCGGGAAAATTGATTTGTGTTTCTTGGCCTAATCTACATCCGTAAGTCCTCCACGTAACTCACCACACGATCACCGCCGCCCCTCAGCCACGCTGTTCATCTGCTTCAACCAGGGGGAGTAGAGGGATCGCTTGCCGCCCCGGCACCCCCCGTAACCGTTGCAGAACAGTCGCTTGCCTGGCACCCGCGGGGCACGCTCTTCCTCGTCGCCCGCGATTCCCAGCGCCCGAGCCATGGTGCGTGCCCGAAAGGTGCGCGCTGCCGGGCCGCCGTTGGTGACGGGGAATGCCGCGATGGAGGAGCGCTTGCCGTTGTAACAACCGAAGCTGTTGCAGAAAGGTCGCTTGACGAGGACGGGGATGAGTCGCTTGCCGTAAATTTCCTGTCGTCGGCTGCGGTCCCGGTGTCGGCCCCCGCATCCAGTGAAGCCGTTGCAGAAGACGCGTTTGGGCATCTCCTCCGCTGCCATGTTGGCGTCGTCCTCGGTGTCTTCGCTGCTGCTGTAATCGCCGTTGTTGGCGTCGTCGTTGTGCTGTTGCTGCAGCTGGAGGGCCCCTGAGTGCAGCAGCTGCAGGAGAAGGGAGGGGGGCAGGGGGTTGGGGAGGAGGTGGCGATCTGAAGAACCGCTACTCCGGCTGCTGTCGGACGCTTCGTGGCTGCGGCTCATCACCTGCCATGACATCATGGATTAATTAAGCTTAACGGTACAAGTGTTAATGATTTTGGCTCACCATCTAAGCTTTGGCCATGCTTTTATTTTTATATATATTTTTTTTTTAGTGATAATTAAGGCCATCCCTCCTTGGTCATGTACCACAAATCAACACACTGACTGCTTCCTGTGCAGAGTTTTGACGAATACATTTTGTAGATTGACACAAGTCGCTTTTACGGAATTAACTAAATACAAATTCTTAATCTGCTACAAATCTGTGTACACTACATTGGGGTGTGCACGTTAAAGATCCCACGATTGACAAAAGGGTCTTTCCTGGCAAAATTGTATAGGCATAGATAAAAATGTCCACCAAAATACCCGTGTGACTTGGAATAATAGGCCGTGAAAAGTAGGATATGCGCCGAAATGGCTGCGATCTGCTGGCCGATGTGAATGCGTGATGTATTGTGTAAAAACATTCCATCTCACACGGCATAAATAAATCCCTGCGCCTTGAATATGTGCGCGATATAAATTGCATAAAAAAAATCCCTGCGCTTAGAAGTGTACCCACGGAATACGCGCGATATAAGCCTCATATTGATTGATATTGATTGAATGCAGCCAGGCTGTTTTTTGGGGGGGTATGTGTCCACGTGGAGGGAGGCATGGCCTTTTCCATGTAAAACCCTGGCCAGATCTCAGATGGTGAGTCGCATCGGTTACGCGAGAAGAATTATTAGGGGAAGGGCCCCTAATATGGACCACTTTTTGTTTATTGCTGATAACTATATTGTTTTCGTGCAAAGAAGTTTCATTTTGTGTTTGGTAGTCCTTCTTTCTTAGGTGAACCGTTAGGCCTAATTAGAGTAAAATAGCTTTGATACACATTCAGCAAAAATTAAATACAGAAAAAATCACAAAGGGTCCATATTAGGAGCCTGGGCGCCTAATATGGACCAGTGAAGCGGCCTTCACGAATCACTGTAAAAAGCCCCCTATATTTCAAAATAACATGATACAACTTAGTGTACAAGTCAGCCTAATTAAAATATGCTCTAGATTTATCTGTTTCGGGTTGATGAGAGCATTATTTGAAGCACACCAGGAAACTAAAGAAGCTTATCAAAAACAGAGTGAAAATAAGTGAAATTATCAACTTCCACGAAAAGAAGACTTTTCGTTGCATTTTTTTTAAATCTCGAGGGCTAGTTATAGGTTATTACCAGCAAGCTTCTTAATGAATTAATGAAAATAGCCTTTAGCTTTTATTTTCTTCGATTTGTTGAAGGTGGTCCATATTAGGGGACTCGCACATACTTTGAGATTTTGCTATTATTTTTTGTTTGCAGTAGAAACTCGGGGTCAACACTGCTAAAATGTAACAAATACGGTTTTAGCTGTCATAATTATATAGCCATTTCTGTTTGATAAAAGCTTTGGCTGTAGACAGAAACGAGTCCGTTTTAGGCAGCAAATTTAGAGTGAACGCTGCCGAAAGTGAAAAAAGAGAAAAAACCTAACGGTTTTGAGATTTGTGTTTCTGCAACTGTTTTGACATATGCAAGTTATGCAAAGAGGGTGAATACAGCGAATAAAACTTTTATGAGCGCTCTAGCGCCGTTAGTTGGTGGTGGTCCATAGCCGGTCCATATTAGGAGCCCTTCCCCTATGTCTGTAACGTTAGTCATTGAGCTACATAGCAAATCAATTGAGCATGAAGCGGATGACACTCTTGAAATGCAAGACAAGTGGTAACGAGATTGAGGTACACGTCGACCTTAGTATAGGGTCTGTGACCGTTTTGTAGCATACGTTCCGTAATCTACTCTTTTCTGTTTCTTGAATTCAAGCAGATATAAAACATCAAACAAGTTGTAAAATAGGTATTCAGAGGGTTAAGGTAGCTCTTAAAGGTACTGAACTTGTCAAATCCAGGTGCACGGAGCCCCTGCGGCTTTTAGTCATACCTCAGGCAGCTATCCGTTAGAAGAACTACCAAGTTTCATTAACTTGCACCCAAAGAGTCAAGAACTGCGATTTTTTTACGAATTAATTTTGTACTCGGACCCGGCTGCTCTTGACCTATTTTTGGATCTAAATTTAGATCAGGTAGATCACCACATCATGCACAAAAAATACACGTCACGAGCAAACTATGTCAGACGTCATCATGAGTTTGTGTAAAACAAAATGGAGGCCGGAATCACTCAGTTGAATCGAACTCCGACCAAACACCACGTAATAACTAGGTTAATTTATGCACTCGCGTGAACAAGAAACTGTCGAGTTTCACAGAAGTCGTCGTTGGTTACTTTTGGGTTTGTTTTACCACCATCGGAGTATTTTTGAACTGTAAATGCACTCAGCTGCAACAAAAACGCAAAACGAAAGCTGTGAGCTGCACTGTGCCTTTAACAAACAACGAAAGAAAGACAGAGCGGATGAGGAAAGGAAGAACAAACAAACGGACAGACACACAGAATAAGACTTGGAATCAGAACTTTGCAAAAGCTAATGCTTTTAAATCAACAACGAAGAGGGTGGGGGAGGAGGGGGGGGGGGGGGGGTGTGTGAGCACATTCACAAAGACAGTCCCTGCGACTAAGCTCAGTTTAATTCAAAGCTATTCAGTCACGCGCCACAGGTATTAATGCTCATCTCACAGAATCGCAGGTAACACAACAATAAGGATGATGTCCGCTTTAGAAAACCCCGCAAAGCTCCATCGGGAAGACACCAGCTGATAACAATAGATAGTGACAATGTACAGTAAATATTTTACAACAGATGCATCAATAATGAACACGCCTATTGATGTGGTCTGATGTGTTTTGGACTACCTATTGGTAACGCACAGAGGAACAGCTCACACCTTGCAGGGTGTGTATTTTAGAGATGGCTGTTGTCGTTTTCTGACACTGGTCAAGAGTACGTTTTCCTTTAAGGTTAAATAATGAAGTCAGAAGTCAGAAGGACGTACACAAGAGTGGAGATAATGCGCGCGCGCGCGCGTGTGTGTGTGTGTGTGTGTTTGTGTGTGTGTGTGTGTGTGTGTGTGTGTGCACGTGTGTGCGTATATGTGTGAGCGCACAAGAGTGGAGATAATGCGTGTGCGTGTGTGTGCGTGTGTGTGTGTGTGTGTGTGTGAGTGTAGTGGAGATAGATTGAGAGAGAGAGAGGGGCAGACAGACGAACAGGCAGGGAGGTTGACAGGCAGACAGACAGACAGACGGACGGACGGACAGACAGACGGACAGACAAACATAGAGCTGTGTCACTGTCCTTTCAACCGATATTTGGTGTAATTAACACTGTGTTTCCATCATGAGGTAAATTGTATTTGAATGAGTTCCTACCTCAAGTGAGTCGTTCATCTTTTGTTCTGTAAAGTACCTAATATAAATAATGAAGTACTTTTAAATCTGTCGGATGCGTGTAAAATAAAACATCAAAGGAGGTAGTTATAAGTTCTAATGAGAGAGAGAGAAAGAGAGAGAGAGAGAGAGAGACAGAGACAGAGACAGAGAGAGAGAGAGACAGAGAGAGAGAGAGACATAAAGAGATAGATAGAGAGAGAGACATAGAGGAGAGACATAGAGAGAGAGAGAGAGAGAGAGAGAGAGAGAGAGAGAGAGAGAGAGAGAGAGAGAGAGAGAGAGAGAGAGAGAGAGAGAGAGAGAGAGAGAGAGCATAGATACAAGACAAAATTGATCCCGAAGTTGACTCCGCAAAGAATTCGCAAAGTCTTCTTACCGATATTCAGTGCTAAAGCTTTTTTGCAGCGAGCTTGGTGAAGTAGTCGCTTCGCCAAATTTATATTAGCCCAGTGCCTGGCCTGAATTTCAGTTTTATTCCATTGCTCACCTAATCACTGAGCCCCTACTCTCGTTTTAGTACCGTTTGGCCAGAGAAATGCAACTGTGTATAACCAAGAACCTGTCAGGTTAGCCAAGACACACGAGTTGTACAGAAAAGTTATGTACGTGGGACACACGCGATGGTAAATACTAACACGGTTAGCGAGTCATGCGATAGAACCGCTCTTCTCCGAGCTGGCCAAATAAAAACCTCGAAAAAAATGTCTTCATCCTGGGGTATTTCTGCTGCACAGTTCCTCGACTAAACTTGCAAAATCACCCAGACTATTGCAGTTATTTCCTACTTTCGCACGACTAACCTCCCTTCTCCCCCGACGCACCCCCTCCCCCCAATGACGTCATACGGCCTCTACGCCCACGCATACTCCCTTCCCCTTCGACAATCATTTCTCTCAAATCATCCCGACTTGAGAAAAATATTGTTGGCAAACGTTAATTCACATTACGTTGAAAAATTGCTGAGTAATGACAACATCATCACAAAAATATCGTCTGGGGCGGCCAGACGTCATTTTCATGTATGACTAATCGTGCAACTTCGTCAACTATGATTCATGCGAGATTTATTTTTGAAGTGAATGTTTGTACACATAGACATACTTATTTCTAGAAATCTCCGTCTCTGGTTTCCTAAAATAGACCAGGATCACAGCAGATACCCTCTCTCTCCCTCTCTCTCTCTCTCTCTCTCTATCTCTCTCTCTCTCTCCTTCTCTCTCTCTCTCTCCTTCTCTCTCTCTCTCTCCTCTCTCTCTCTCTCTCTCTCTCTCTGTGTGTGTGTGTTTCCGTCTCTATTTTCTCTCTCTGTCGCTGTCACTCTCTGTGTCTGTCTCGTTCTCTTTCTTTCCCTCACTTTTTTGTTTGACAACTTGCTCAGTCGTGCTTCAGTACTAACGGTCACCACCCTTCCCGTGAACCCCATAACACTCTTCTTCTTCTCTTTTCTACTTCATATCTCGATTATTACTTTAGTAGCATAAGTAAGTTAATTTCTTCGTTTCATAAGATAAAACGATGAATGATTGATGCACACTGAGTTGTCAACCACACCTACAAAAATCACATTTAGGTCTAGAAATAAAAATTCCCGACAGCGCCGTTGCTAATGCAATTGCAAAAACACATTGTTAAACTGATCGTGATGGAATTTTCGACGAAGCATGCGGTTAGGAAACTTGATTCGCCTTCTTCGGTGAAAATGTTAAAGACTTTTGTGTCGATTCTAGACATTCCGTGTCTTCTCCGTAAAACGATGAGTTAAGGCAGTTAAGACATAATATAGCGGTCTTCGACGCATATGCGACGTACACGTGGTTGCAGCATGTATACTAGTTGTCATCAATATGATAGACTCGCAATCAATTATTGGTGTGTAATTGCTCCACATCTCTCCCCCTCCCCCTTCCCCCCTCCTTCCTTTCTTTCGCTCGCTAGATCGCCGTGGCTCGCGGATCTATAAAGTTCAAACGAGAAAACCTGTTATTAATCATCGGTTAAAGTATAGCTGCATTAAAAAAATAAACCTTAATTAAAGAGGTTGAATAACTTAGGCCATCGATAGAGTTGTTAATCGTACACGATCATGGAAGCGAAGCAGTTCAAGTGACATATCCTGCTGAAGTTTAATTGGCGAGGAAACACATATGAAATAAAGGACAAAATGGGGACAAAGACAAATACCAACCGACATACAAGAAAAGGCAGGTAGGCAGGCAGGGAGAGAGGGAACTCGAACTCGAACTCGAAAACTTTATTACCGAGGGATGATAGCAGGGAGGGAGAGAGGGAAGCAGGGTGGCAGGTTGAGGCAGGGTGGAAGGAAAGAAGGAAGGAAGGGAAGGATGAATGAAGGAAGGTAGGAAAGAAGGAAGAAAGGAAGGAAGGAAGGAAGAAAGGAAGGAAAGAGGGAGAGGAAGGTAGGGAGGGAAGAACGAAGGAACAAACGAAGGGGAAGGAGAGAGGACGGGAGGAAAATAGGGAGGAAAGAAGGAGGAGATGGAAGGAGGAATGAATTAATAAAGGCAGAAAGGAAGGGAGGAAGGAAGGAAGGAAGGGAAGAAGGAAGGAAGTAGGTAGGAAGGAAGGGAGGAAGGAAGGAAGTAGGTAGGAAGGAAGGGAGGAAGGAAGGAAGGAAGGAAGGGAAGAAGGAAGGAAGTAGGTAGGAAGGAAGGGAGGAAGGAAGGAAGGAAGGTGGTGGTGGGTTCAAGTGCTAGTCTTTCGGATGAGACGAAAAACCGAGGTCCCTTCGTGTACACTACATTGGGGTGTGCACGTTAAAGATCCCACGATTGACAAAAGGGTCTTTCCTGGCAAAATTGTATTGGCATAGATAAAAACGTCCACCAAATACCCGTTTGACTTGGAATAATAGGCCGTGAAAGGTGAATGTTCGCCTAATAGGCTTGAAGTTTGCTGGTCGATGTGAATGCGTTATATATTGTGTGTAAAAAATGTCTGTTTGTCTGTCTGTCTGTAAAAAATTCCATTTCAAACGGCAGAAATTAATATGTAAAGCGCGGAGAGCACAGTTGTGGTTCGCGCTATATAAGCTCCCCATAATAATAATAATAATAATAAGAAGGAAGGAAGTAGGTAGGAAGGAAGCATACAATCAGGCAAGAAAGAATGCAAGCAAGCAAGCGATGGAGGAACAAAGGAAGGATCATAACAGACATAAACAAAGAACTGTTACTCACCTCTGCGATAATCTGTTCTTCGGCTTCGGCGGCGACCTGAGCAAGAAGAGGCAGCAGGAGACAGTATAGCACGTGACCTCGCGAGACCATGACGACGGATGGACTGACCAATCACCTGCTTCTTCAAATGTCAATTCGACCCTGTTGGCAGCCGGAAGGAGACGGAAGTAGAGGACGATTTTAAAATGCTGATATGGGAGACAGCAGACGTAAGTTTTCGCGCTTCTTCGAGCTTGGACGGGTTATGGCTTTTCGTCTTGCACCTTTTGGTTCCCTTGTGGTTTCTGAAAAGAGAGGAAATGACACCCTCGTTGGTGATCATCCAGACTTCAGCAAAATGTTTGTGAGAGTAGGTTAATAATGTATAAGATGAATCTCATGAAGACAATGCCTGACGGGGTAGGGATGGGGTGAATGGCCAAAGAGAGAAAGAAATATATGGCAAAGAAGGGGGGGGGGGGGGTAGAGGTGGCGAGGGAGAGAAAGGTTGAACATCAGAAGCTTCGTGCTTCCTCCATATACTCTTCCACCTCCGCCCAGCCCCCCCCCCCCCCCACCCCTCACCTAGCCTCATCAGAATCCCCTCACTCCAATTAAAAACAAGTCGCGTAAGGCGAAATTACTACATTTAGTCAAGTAGCTGTCGAACTCACAGAATGAAACTGAACGCACTGCATTTTTTCACAATGACCGTAGTCCGCCGCTTGTGCATAACGGAGTGAAACTGACGAGCCTGTTCAGCGCGGTAGTGGTTTCGCTGTGCTGCATAGCACGCTTTTCTGTACGTCTCTTCGTTTTAACTTTCTGAGCGTGTTTTTAATCCAAACATATCATATCTATATGTTTTTGGAATCAGGAACCGACAAGGAATAAGATGAAATTGTTTTTAAATCGATTTCGGAAATTTAATTTTGATCATAATTTTTATATTTTTAATTTTCAGAGCTTGTTTTTAATCCAAATATAACATATTTATATGTTTTTGGAATCAGGAAATGATGTAGAATAAGATGAACGTAAATTGGGATCGTTTTATATTAAAACAAAAATTATTACAATTTTCAGATTTTTAATGACCAAACTCACTCATTAGTTTTTAAGCCACCAAGCTGAAATGCAATACCGAAGTCCGGCCTTCGTCGAAGATTGCTTTACAAAAATTTCAATCAATTTGATTGAAAAATGATGGTGTGACAGTGCCGCCTCAACTTTTACAAAAGCCGGATATGACGTCATCAAAAGTATTTATCGAAAAAAAGAAAAAATATCCGGGGATATCATTCCCAGGAACTCTCATGTCAAATTTCATAAAGATCGGTCCAGTAGTTTGGTCTGAATCGCTCTACACACACACACGCACAGACACACACAGACACACAGACACACATACACCACGACCCTCGTCTCGATTCCCCCTCTATGTTAAAACATTTAGTCAAAACTTGACTAAATGTAAAAACCAAGTCGCGCCGTGAGGCGATATTACTACATTTAGTCAAGCTGTCGAACTCACAGAGAGAAACTGAACGCACTGCATTTTTTCACCCAGAATGTATAGCATCGTCAGTTCCCCGCACGTGTAATGCGCAGTGAAATTGACAAGTCAGTCAGTATAGCGTAGTAGCGGTTGCGTTTAGAAGGATAGCGCGCTTTTCTGTAGATATATTCTTTTTAACTTTCTGAGCTTGTTTTTAATCCAAACATAACATATCCATATGTTTTTGCAATAAGAAAACGACAAGGAATAAGATAAAATTGTGTTTAAATCGATTTCGGAAATTTAATTTCAATCATAGTTTTCCTAGTTTTAATTTTCAGAGCTTGTTTTTAATCCGAATATAACATATTTATATGTTTTTGGAATCAGAAAATGATGAAAAATAAGATGACATTATTTTTGGATCGTTTCATGAAAAAATAGTTTTAATTACAATTTTCAGATTGTTAATGACCAAACTCATTAATCAACTTTTAAGCCTCCAAGCTGAAATGCAATACCAAAGTCCGGCCTTCGTCGAAGATTGCTTGACCAACATTTCAATCTATTTTATTGAAAAATGAGGGTGTGACAGTGCCGCCTCAACTTTTACAAAATGCCGGATATAACGTCATCAAAACCGGCACGGTCGGCCTAGTGGTAAGGCGTCCGCCCCGTGATCGGGAGGTCGTGGGTTTGAACCCCGGCCGGGTCATACCTAAGACTTTAAAATTGGCAATCTAGTGGCTGCTCCGCCTGGCGTCTGGCATTATGGGGTTAGTGCTAGGACTGGTTAGTCCGGTGTCAGAATAATGTGACTGGGTGAGACATGAAGCCTGTGCTGCGACTTCTGTCTTGTGTGTGGCGCACATTATATGTCAAAGCAGCACCGCCCTGATATGGCCCTTCGTGGTCGGCTGGGCAATAAGCAAAGAAACAAACAAACAAACAAACGTCATCAAAGACATTTATCGAAAAAATGAAAAAATTTGTCCGGGGATATCATACCCAGGAATTCTCACCCCCCCCCCCCCCCCCCCCCCGCGGGTTAGGGTGAAGAATTTACCCGATGCTCCCCAGCATGTCGTAAGAGGCGACTAACGGATTCTGTTTCTCCTTTTACCCTTGTCAAGTGTTTCTTGTATAGAATATAGTCAATGTTTGTAAAGATTTTAGTCAAGCAATATGTAAGAAATGTTAAGTCCTTTGTACTGGAAACTTGCGTTCTCCCAGGAAGGTAATATATTGTACTACGTTGCAAGCCCCAGGAGCAATTTTTTTTGTATTAGTGCTTTTGTGAACAAGAAACAATTAACAAGTGGCTCTATCCCATCCCCCCCCCCCCCTTTCCCCGTCGCGATATATTAACCTTCGTGGCTGAAAACGACGTTAAACACCAAATAAAGAAAAAAAGGAATTCTCATGTTAACTTTCATGAAGATCGGTTCAGTAGTTTTCTCTGAATCGCTCTACACACACACACACACACACATACACATACACACACACACACACACACACACGCACACACACACACACACACACACACACACACACACACACACACACACGCACATACACACATACACCACGACCCTCGTCTCGATTCCCCGTCTATGTTAAAACATTTAGTCAAAACTTGACTAAATGTAACATTGGAACTCTACAGACAACATTCAACCCAAAGGTATCTTCACAGAGACATTTGCTTTACAACTTTTGTGTACACACATCTGGCGCGATCTGTCTTTTAACCTTAAATTCTGAACATCTGGAACACCTACGCGCGGACTCCTTTTTTTATTTTATTTTTTATACAAGTGTGTGTGTTAAAATCATGGATTTGCCCTAGAGATTGATTCCTGGTGCTTGTTTTGTCCACAGATGTCAAACGCGACTTTGCCTGCCGTTCCAGCTTTCAAACACTGCTCGTCGTCCGATAGTATCTGTGTGACTTTCAATGTCAAAAGGACGATCAGTGTTCCCCCCCCCAAAAAAAAAGATTGCGTCCGGAACTCGATAAGGACACTTCTGTGATCATGGCTGACAGAGGAACCGCTTTTGTGGGAGGCCTTTCTGTTGAGCAGATAGAAACCGTGCAAGAAGACAAAAAGCGTGAAGCGAGACGGTGGGCAGGGGCAAATGTTTGCTACTGTTGTGTCAACACGGCTCTTTGGCCGCAGGTCAACATTTGGTGAAGAAGATCAATTGAGTGATCTGGGAGAGCCTCCAGAATGTCCCCCGAAGAGATCAAGAGACTTCAAGACTGTCGGGGTTTTGTGTCTGGCTGGTCCACTTTGCGGACGAAAAAAAACAGAGAGAAAAAAAAACCCACAGCGAAGGTTTTGGTTTGTTTGTCGGTTTGACAAGGTTTTGTTTGTTTGTTTGTTGGCATGACTCGCTTTGTTCTGTTTTTGTTTTTCACTTATCTCAAGTGAGGCTTGCTTTCATTCCCAGTGTCTGTAATTATATTATGTCAATGCGCCACGTCGTGTTGTTGGATCGTTTATGCCTGATAACTTGATTTGCTATTTTTATCATCTCCTTCTTCTTGCTCTGTTTCCAAATCTTTGTATTCACGTGAATTCTGATTTGGTTTTCAATGTATTTTATTTCATTGTGGAATTGCGCCTCATTTTCTGCTGTTTCACGCTCGATGACTGAATACATTCATTTTCACACCGTTACAAAGCTTGTGATGACACAATATTGATTGCTTTTTGATCTGTGGCTGAGCCGTTCTTTTACTGTCAATCTTTGATTGTCCATACCTAGAATCATTTTGACAGAACGCTTCAATTAAAACTGTTGCCTCATGTCCAGCCCTACACATTGCATGAGCTTGTTACGACACCTTGTTTGCACTTTTTCGGTTATTTTATGCAAAGTGGTAAACAATTGGCCCAAGATGTTACGATGACATCTTGTGAATAAAAAAATGTGTTTTTGTTGTCACCTTGTACCAGCCCTGTTAACTTTGACAGGCAAACAAAGTTATACATGACATAGACGGAGCTAGAGCCTGTCCTTAATCGGGCGAAGTCGACTTTCTTTCTGTCTTTATTTGGTGTTTAACGTCGTTTTCAACCGTTCAAGGTTATATCGCGACGGAGGGAAGGGGGGTGATGGGATAGAGCCACTTGTCAATTGTTTCTTGTTCACAAAAGCACTAATCAAAAATTTGCTCCAGGGGCTTGCAACGTAGTACAATATATTACCTTACTGGGAGAATGCAAGTTTCCAGTACGAAGTCGACAACGCGACGTTTACTTCGCGAAGCTGGCCAAACGAAGCTGTAGCACTAAGTTTTCGGTAAAACAAAAACTTCGCAAAGTTTTCGCGAAGTCGACTTCGGGTTCAATTAGGGACCGCCTTGAGCCTCCTATTCGTATACATGTAATTCCAAGAACACAAGTAAAAAACATGGATACAGAAAAGGACCTCAGTCCATCAACCAACCCATTCGAGTTTTATCTGCCAGTGCAAGCAATGTCTAAATTAGCAGGCATGTATGTTTGCGTCTTTGTCTGTGTTAAATGTTTTAGACGTGTTGCTTTCATTGCTTTATTTTAACAGTACTATGCAATACTAA
>NC_090256.1:45984068-46009251 GCF_037325665.1 Littorina saxatilis
TCAATCAATATGAGGCTTTTATCGCGCGTATTCCGTGGGTACAGTTCTAAGCGCAGGGATTTATTTATTGTTTTTATTTTTATTTTTATGCAATTTATATTTATGCCGTGTGAGATGGAATTTTTTTACACAATACATCACGCATTCACATCGGCCAGCAGATCGCAGGCATTTCGGCGCATATCCTACTTTTCACGGCCTATTATTCCAAGTCACACGGGTATTTTGGTGGACATTTTTTATCTATGCCTATACAATTTTGCCAGGAAAGACCCTTTTGTCAATCGTGGGATCTTTAACGTTCACACCCCAATGTAGTGTACACGAAGGGACCTCGGTTTTTCGTCTCATCCGAAAGACTAGCACTTGAACCCACCACCTAGGTTAGGAAAGGGGGGAGAAAATTGCTAACGCCCTGACCCAGGGTCGAACTCGCAACCTCTCGCTTCCGAGCGCAAGTGCGTTACCACTCGGCCACCCAGTCCATGTCTAATGGATAAGAGATCTGTTTTGTGCGGGCGAAGGGGTGGATGGGTGATTACAGGTTCCTTTTTTCTCAGGTGAGCTACAATTGTATAAAGCCTTAAATAAATAAAGTAGTCAACCTCGCGAAGTCTAATCCAAAAAGTTGGTTGCAGGAAGCTATGGCACTGACTTTTCGGTAAAGAGAATTCGCAAAGTCTTTGCAAAGTCGACTTCCGCCTCAATTCAGGACAGCCTTTTAAAGAAAGTAATCTTTGGTTGCGCTGTCATAAGGAAATATGAATTGTTTTCAAATATTTGATCATGCCGTGTTCATATCTTCGTTCCTGCAACTTTAACCAAAAGAACTAATTGGCTCACGTAAGTGTAGCCTATGCGATGATAAACTTTGTCTGTCTGTGCGTGCGTGCGTGTGTGTGTGTGTGTGTGTGTGTGTGTGTGATAGAAACTTTAACATTTCCGAGTCTATGGATAAAGCTCGCATAAGAAGATTACGTCTCGGTCAAAAGTGTTGGACGTGTGTGATAGAAACTATTTGAAGACGTCACATTATGACGTAAGAGGGTTAGACGTCACGCAAAGGAATTACTGAAAGTCTCGGTCATTGTTATTGTGAGCGGGCCGAGACTAGTTGGCAGATCCAGGGTCTCGCTTTCTTCATAGATGTGTATTGATTAGATATCTATGCTTTCTTGCACAGTTTCACCTATAGATGCTTACTGTGTGTGTGTGTGTGTGTGTGTGTGTGTGTGTGTGTGTGTGTGTGTGTGTGTGTGTGTGTGTGTGTGTGTGTGTGTGTGTGTGTGTGACGGAGTGATTGAGTTTGTGTTACTGTTTGTCGATTTCTTACGTGAGCCTTGAAGGCTTCGCCTCTTGTTGGCTCACGTAAGTGTAGCCTATGCGATCGTAACTTTGTCTGTCTGTGCGTGCGTGCGTGCGTGCGTGCGTGCGTATGTGCGTGCGTGTGTATGTCTGTGGTAGAAACTCTAACATTTCGTCATTTGAAGACGTCACACGCACGTATGTGCGTGCGTGTGAATGTCTGTGGTAGAAACTTTAACATTTCGTCATTTGAAGACGTCACATTATGGCGTAAGAGGGTTAGACGTCACGCGAAGGAATTACTGAAAGTCTCGGTCATTGTTACTTTGAGCGGGCCGAGACTAGTTGGCAGTCGTGTCGCAGGTATTGTTGACACTCTCTCTCTCTCTCTCTCTCTCTCTCTCTCTCTCTCTCTCTCTCTCTCTCTCTCTCTCTCTCTCTCTCTCTCTCTCTCTCTCTCTCTCTCTCTCTCTCTCTCTCTCTCTCTCTCTTTCAACTTCAGGCCCTTCGTTTTGGTTTCATTTTTCATTGCTCATTTTTGGCTCACGTAAGTGTAGCCTATGCGATGATAAACTTTGTCTGTCTGTGCGTGCGTGCGTGCGTGCGTGCGTGCGTGCGTGTGTGTGTGTGTGTGTGATAGAAACTTTAACATTTCCGAGTCTATGGATAAAGCTCGCATAAGAAGATTACGTCTCGGTCAAAAGTGTTTGACGTGTGTGATAGAAACTATTTGAAGACGTCACATTATGACGTAAGAGGGTTAGACGTCACGCAAAGGAATTACTGAAAGTCTCGGTCATTGTTATTGTGAGCGGGCCGAGACTGGTTGGCAGATCCAGGGTCTCGCTTTCTTGCACAGTTTCACCTACGCTTACTGTGTGTGTGTGTGTGTGTGTGTATGTGTGACGGAGTGATTGAGTTTGTGTTACTGTTTGTCGATTTCTTACGTGAGCCTTGAAGGCTTCGCCTCTTGTTCTTTTTGATTTATCTCCCTTCCCCCTTCTTTTGCGCTTGGAGAACATCATCTTCTCTGATAAGTCGTTTTGATATTTGTATTGTTGTTTTCATTTTTTTTTTAACCTGTTGAAGACCATTAGGTCGAAACGTTGTTCATTGTCATGTGTTTGTATGTTTCGTTGCGAGTCCAGAATATTAGGTATTACTCTTAGTCGTGTCCCTGTAAGTAGGCTACATGCAGACAGACATATCTAGATCTAGTGTCTCGCTTTCTTGCACAGTGTCACCAATGCTTACTGTGTGTGTGTGTGTGTGTGTGTGTGTGTGTGTGTGTGTGTGTGTGTGTGTGTGTGTGTGTGTGTGTGTGTGTGTGTATGTGTGACGGAGTGATTGAGTTTGTCTATTTCTTACGTGAGCCTTGAAGGCTTCGCCTCTTGTTTTCTATTGGTTTCATTAATTGTTTTCAACTACCATTTCTTTTATTTCTTTGTGTATGTGTGAGTAATTTGAACTTGATTTAAGGTGTTTAATTTTATTTAGATACCAAATGAAATTGTCGTATCGAAGAACACCACCCCGAATATTCAAGGCTATATCGAGCGTTTGCCTCCGCACCCGGACTCTTTAGCTCAATTAATGATCGCGATGCTGTGTATAGTCTCCAACACGGAAGCAATTTTATTCCGATCCAGGCGCTGCGGAGGTGCGATACCACACAGCTTTGACTGCTTCATTTCTTTTGGAATTTTAGCAAAATTCAGACTGTTTTAAATTGTTAAAATTCACATATCTGCGCGGGACACATCAATGAAAATAATAGTTAGGTTTAGCAGTCCATTTATCGACAAGTAGTCGTGTAGGATGAGATGAAAGTGGACGAACATGTTAAAATATGGACGGATCTACAGCAAATCGGTTCGTTTGTTCGTTTACGTTTATATTTCTCGCTGAAAACCCCACACGTACCAGGTACATACCTTATGCATCCACACAACCATAAATAAAGGCTGTAGGTAGTTTCAAAGAGACACAGTTGTTGTTTTTTTTTTTTTGCTCTACATTCCACGACCACTATTCACCTCATTTCTGCACCTTGTCACATGCTCAAAAAAAATAGATTAAAAAACAAAACAAGTATCTTGATTAGTTACTACCCTGTATTGAAAACAGACGTCAATACAAATCTGACAAAATCATGCTTTCGCAACAAGGGAAGTTATTTTAAAGAAACAAGAATTAAGAAAGGGCAAGAACTAGAGCAGGGGGTTGAGACTGAGAGGGGGAAGGGGGAGGGGGGGTGGTGGTGGTGTTCACTCTTGTTTGAAGCGCATAATCAAGACAGCAAGCAAAGCATAGGACCACTCGTGTCAGATTCGACATGGCAAGAAATCATATCATGGCAGGATTTGTGATATTGTATCCAATGACCACATTGTGGCGTGAGAACGGGAAACTGACAAACAGTTCTCTAATTGAACTCAGCACCGTGGCGGGGTTGTCGGACGACCAAACTGGCTGCAGAAATCCCGTTGCACATGCAGCCCGAAATATTGGATTTCCTGGGTGTCCTTGTAAGTATCCTGCTGCGCCTGATCCAGTGTGGCGAAACAGAGTCCATTAAATCTATGGCCATCATTCTAACAGAGGCTGTGATTATTGCTTTTGACGGCTTACCCGGTGTTCACGTGCAAGAATGGCATCGGTGTTAGGCTGATTATTGGCGCGTCACAGGATTGGGATCATGCAGCGAAGCCGGCTTGGATTGCAACGTTCTTAGTTGTGGATTTCCGGTTTTGGAGTAGCTCTTCTAGGAATCAAGCTAGAAAAACAGGAGCATTGAAGAGGGAGAGAGAGACAGAGACAGAGACAGAGAGACAGAGACAGAGAGAGAGAAAGAGAGAGAGAAAGAGAGACAGAGAGAGACAGAGAGAGAGACAAACAGACAGAGAGAGACAGAGAGAGACAAACAGACAGACAGTCAGACAAACAGACAGACAGACAGACACGAGTCAAAGAAGAAAGGTAGACAAACAGGATCAGCGAAGAGAGAGACACAGACAGAGGCAGAGAAAGACAGCGAGAGAGAGAGAGAGAGAGAGAGAGAGAGAGAGAGAGAGAGAGAGAGAGAGAGAGGGGGGTGAGAGAGAGAGAAAGAGAGAGAGAGATAGACTGACAGACAGACAGACAGAATGACAGACAGAAACAGAGAGAAGAAGAATAAAAAAAAGAAGAAGAAGCAAGACTTCTGGGAATTGAGTTTTTAAAGACATGGAACAGTGGAGAGAAAAAGATATGCGAGACAGACAGACAGACAGAGAGAGTGACAGAGAGTGAGAGAGGGAGAAGAGATATCAAATCAAATCTTTCAGAACTGTGGAGGAAAGAAAAACAGACAGACGAAGAAAGAAAGACTTTGAGAGAGCGAGACAGAGACAGAGACAGGGACAGACAGACAGACAGACAGTCAGACACACAGACAGTCAGACAGACAGACACGAGTCAAAGCATAAAGGTAGAAAAAGAGAGAGAGAGAGACAGAGAGAGACAGAAAAAGAGAGGGAGAGAGTGAAGGCGGGGATGTATAGGAGAATTCATTATCTCCTTGATTGACATTATGAAACGCGGTCAAATCAGTAGAAAGAAAGTAATTGGTTTGTCTCGCCCTTCCACCAATCATACTCTGCTTTGCTACTTGCTACGTGTTCTGCAATTATCTGTATTGATCTTCATGTTTTCTGGATCAGTTCCAGTCAGAATGAATAACATCTCAGACCTTCCTCCTAAACCCATATTTTTGTTAGCCCCCCCCCCCCCCCCCTCCCCCCCCCCCCCCCCAAACATAAACAAAAATGTGTCTGTCAAGCCAACTCTAAAAGAAATGCAGGCTGTAGTGCATACTGCGGTCCGAACTCAATCATTATAAGTTGAAACTACCAAGAAAGTAGGTCTATGTACTATTAAAAAAAACAAAAACAAACAAAACAATTATTTTCAACAAAAATTAAAGCTTTTACAGCCTTTAATTCGTATTGCAAAAATCTGTCTGGTTGTAATTAACGGGGCGTCGTTAAAAGAAAAGCCAAAGAATGAACCGGAATACAAAGAGAACAATTTCAACGACAACAAAACCCAGAAACAAAAGCAACGAAGGTGTGGAAGGTGTGTGACACAGGACGATAGCACGGATGCATGAAACATACTCCATAACTATTCGGCCGTGACATGTAATGGGATACTTTTCATGAAACGGCTGCCTGTTGTTGGTCGTATTTATGAAGGGATCCTGGTTTAAAGGTACTTTTGCCATTACGTTTGAAAATTGCAAGATAAAAAAAGGTAATGGAAAGCTGCCGCACTTACTTCGAGTTCGAAGTGGGCACATTAATATTACAACTATACTTGCGCGCTTGCTTGCTTGATTGCTTGCTTGCTGACTGACTTAACTGACTGACTGACTGACTGACTGACTAACTAATGTCAAATATTGACTTTGATTGGTGGATCATAGCTCACATTAACATGGAAATAAGACTTATTGCAGGGCAAGGTAAAAAACAAGTCGCGTAAGGCGAAAATACAATATTTAGTCAAGTAGCTGTCGAACTCACAGAATGAAACTGAACGCAATGCCATTTTACTCGTAGCATCGTCAGGCCACCGCTCATGGCAAAGGCAGTGAAATTGACAAGAAGAGCGGGGTAGTAGTTGCGCTAAGAAGGATAGCACGCTTTTCTGTACCTCTCTTTGTTTTAACTTTCTGAGCGTGTTTTTAATCCAAACATATCATATCTATATGTTTTTGCAATCAGGAACCGACAAGGAATAAGATGAAAGTGTTTTTAAATTGATTTGGACAATTTAATTTTGATAATAATTTTTATATATTTAATTTTCAGAGCTTGTTTTTAATCCGAATATAACATATTTATATGTTTTTGGAATCAGCAAATGATGGAGAATAAGATAAATGTAAATTTGGAGCGATTTATAAATTTTTATTTTTTTTTACAATTTTCCGATTTTTAATGACCAAAGTCATTAATTAATTTTTATGCCACCAAGCTGAAATGCAATACCGAACCCCGGGCTTCGTCGAAGATTACTTGACCAAAATTTGAACCAATTTGGTTGAAAAATGAGGGCGTGACAGTGCCGCCTCAACTTTCACGAAAAGCCGGATATGACGTCATCAAAGACATTTATCAAAAAAATGAAAAAAACGTTCGGGGATTTCATACCCAGGAACTCTCATGTCAAATTTCATAAAGATCGGTCCAGTAGTTTAGTCTGAATCGCTCTACACACACACACAGACACACACACACACATACACCACGACCCTCGTCTCGATTCCCCCCTCTACGTTAAAATATTTAGTCAAAACTTGACTAAATATAACAAAAGAGGGTAAAGTTTTGAAATCGGGAGGGGGGGGGGTGACATTAGAAAAGCTTCGCCTTTTTATACGAAAAAACACAAAATGGACTTCGTTTGCTGTTCATTCCACCCAAATAAATCAGCTTCAAAAGTAAAATGTCTACACAAACATGCATTCGCGCGCTCGCACACACGCACGCACGCGCGAACACACACACACACACACACACACACACACACACACACACACACATCTCATCTGAGCAAAGTATATAATCTTATGTACACCAAAGGCAGTGAAACATATCCATGGATATCATTTGTAAAACAATTGTTACAAGTCATTGGATTAGATCATGTGTGGAAAAATCCACTTTTAATGTCAAAAGGTTAAAATATGTTATATGTCAAAAATTGGAACTCCAATATATACAATTCTGGAAAGGTCAAATAAGAAGTTCACCAAAGTTAAATTTTTATCAAAAAATAGTTACGAATTATAAAACGGAACCATATCTGTTATGCATAAAACAAAGAAAATATAAACAATCGTTGTGTAAACTGAGAATAAGTGCCCACGACCTAAAAATTGAAACTGGTAGATACAGCAATACACCTAGGGAAAATAGATTATGTGAAACATGTGGAGTAATAGAAGATGAAATACATTTTCTAGATAACTGCATAGAAAACAACCAATTACGAAAATCTTTCATGAGTGAAATTAATCTACCTATATTCATATGATGTACCAAGTCAACTTTTGCAAGTAGACAAAGTACAAACTAAATTGGAAGAATTTGTATATAATTGCTTCAAAAAAAAGAAACAATGTAATCATTTGGTTATTTATCTTCCCGTGTCTTATAAACACTACGTTTTATGACAATAAAGTTTATTCGTATTCGTATTCGTATTCGTATTCGTATTCACACACACACACACACACACACACACACACACACACACACACACACATACACACACACACACACACACACACACACACACACACACACACTGACACACTGACACATACATCATTCGGTTAATGGGTTTTCCTTTAATGTGCATTCTCAAAAACTTTGTCCCCAGTAATAATTCACTTGTTTTTGGTAACCCTGACACATATTCATCTACGCAGCTTTTGGGGGGATAGAGTTGCGTCACGAAACAAATGAATTTTTCATTTCTTATTCATCAAACGCCGTCGCGACTCTGATGTTTGTATGTTTGAGCTTTCCCCATGTGGTGTTGCCGCTTCATAATGTCCTCATTAGACACTTAAAACGCGCTCCAAAGATTTTGTTGAATACTGGGAAGATTGTACATATTTTGAAGATAATTTATCCCCAGGTTTGTTGTGTGGAATACAGAGGTGGGGACTTTGCAAATGTTTTGATGCATAAAGTAAAGAACCCTTTTTGGTTGGATGTATTTAAAGGCACAGTAAGCCTCCCGTAAACCATCACAGATACGGTCAGGCTTTTACACACACTACAAACACCCTTTCATTTAAACACTCACCGATAGGTGCCCTCCGTAAAGAGCGAACAATTTTCAAAGAATTTATTTTTGCGTGGTTTATCTTACCCCTGAGCCATCGTGAACCCGTGTGATCCAGTTTCCCTTTTTCACAATGTAGTCGTCAGTTAGTCATTTGAATGCGACTCGATGTGAGCTTATTTACAATAGCACGTTTTTATGCACAAAACAAACGGATGTGGTTCACAAGAACTCTAGCGATGGCTTTTGACTGTTGAGAGGAACGGCGATATGCATAAACCGTCGTCTGCTACGACCCTTGCGTGACCCTGCTTCCGTGCTTTTCTTTTTTCAAATTTTCACAACTTCGAATTGTACTGATCTTGTCTTGATGAAAAAAGAATTCTTTTATGATTAAAGAATGTTTGTGTAACAAGCTGTCAATTTATTATTTAGGTTTTAAAAGTTAGGTCTAGCGCAAAAACGCACCACGGTCCAAAAACATGTTGATAATCATCGATTCACGGCTATCGCCAGTTTACATCGATAGAATGAGACCCGAAGGGAAGTAACTAATGTTTGACCTGAGTTCAGGATGGGTCCAAAAAGTGTTCGAGACAATCTGCAAAATTAATTCTTTAAAAATTGCTCGCTCGTTACGTAGGGCACCTAGGATGTTCCCGTTTGGTGAGCGTTCAAATGGAAGGGTGTTTGTACTGTGTGCAAAAGCCTGACAGTATATGTGATGGTTTACGGGAGGCTTACTGTCCGGGCGTGATTTCCGGTATTCAATTCATAACAGCCGTCCAGCACCAAAACGAGGCGCCATTGTTGTAGAGGACCAAGTCCACGAAAATAAATTCTTTGAAAATTTCTCACGCTCGACAGAAAGGAGTCAGGATGTTCCCGTTCGGTGAGCGTTCAAATGGAAGTATGCTTGTACTGTATGTAGACGCTCGGGGAGCTCTGTGATGGTTTACGGGAGGCTTACTGTGCCTTTAAGCATTATAAACGATTTGTCTGTAAATGTGTGCCTCAGAATGATGAATTTATCTCAAAGCCACTGCGTTTCAATGTCCATGTCTGTCGAGACAAAAAGATTATTTATGTAACAGTTGGCCCATTTGATTATACGTTATTTGTATATGTGACCAAAATGTGACATTTTACACAGATGGACACAGCCAGTGTTCTTCCGAACATAGAACAATGACTGTCGAGATATGTGTAAAAAGTCATATTTTGGTTAAAAACTACAAATACAATTAATGTACCGATCGATTTTAGTTAGAAATATTTCTATTGTTTACAATTGAACACACAGAATCACGTTGACAATTGCAGGGACTGAGTGCTGTAGCAAATTCGATGATCGACTGTTCGCGCTTTGTGTTGCTGTTTGTTGTTTTGTTTTGTTTTGACCATTGTTTGTTTGATCGATTCATTCATTATTACATGGGGAACGGAGGGTTTCCTCAACACCTGAAGGTAATGCCTTACTCTCCGAGTGTGTGTTCGTGTTTTTTAAAGCCATGAGACTTTTGCAGTAAATGTGGGGTCTGTGTTTGTATTTCCCTTGGGATGCATTTGGGGGTGTTCAGACACAGAGGAGATTCGGCAAAAATTTGACTTTTGGGGTAAATCCCTCGCCGAAACCAAACACGGATCATATGTACTCTTTTTCAGCTCGGATACTTATGCACAGGAACTGCTTTTAGACACGTATCAATAAAATCTCGGAGGGTATGTAACAAAATGTTTTGATATATTATTCATCTGCACTGATCTCACAAACGCAATCTAATTGCGTAGAGGAAAAAAAACCACTCACGTCATCCTATACCAACACACACACACACACACACATACACACACGCACACATAAACACACACACACACACACACACACACACACACACACACACACACAGAGCAACAACAGCCCAATAAAGCAAAGACATTACACCTTCTGGGTACGCACCGTCCAGTCTAAGGGATTAATTTTAGTTCTATCCCGATGATGTAAGATGGAAGCAGACACAAGAAATAGGGGTAACATCCACCGTTACTCCAAAGTCAGCCTAACAGCAACCGGTGCAAGTAGATCATTTACCTCTGATGCTGATAGTTTTTGGGGAGCAGAAAGGATTTGTACTCAGCGCGTTTGCCAGCAATTTTTGTGTTATTATGCTATAAATGACTATCTATGACTCAGTTTGGCCTTCATTATTGGAATGATGTAGGCATTGGTTTGAAGGTGGGGGTGGGTGTTGGAGTAGGGGTGGGGTGAGAGGAAGGGGGTAGAGGGTGAAAGTCAGGTTGTTGTGCACGCGTCAGAGAGAGAGAGAGAGAGAGAGAGAGAGAGAGAGAGAGAGAGAGAGAGAGAGAGAGAGAGAGAGAGAGAGAGAGAGAGAGAGCGAAAGAGAGAGCGAAAGAGAGAGAGAGAGTGTGTGTGTGGGTGTGGGTGTGTGTATGTGTGTGTGTGTGTGTGTGTGTGTTTGTGTGTATGTGTATGTCGTGTGTGTGTGTGTGTGTGTATGTGTGTATGCCGTGTGTGTCTGTGTGTATGCGTGTGTGTGTGTGTGTGTATGCCGTGTGTGTGTGTGTGTGTGTGTGTGTGTGTTTGTGTGTGTTTGTGTGTGTGTGTGTGTGTGCTTTTGCGTGCGGTAGTGGGCACGTGTATGTGTGCGTGCGTGCGTGCGTGCGTGCGTGTGAATGCGTTGTTATTTTTGTTGGTGTTCTTGTTCTTGGTTTTGTTGATGTTAGTTTTGGTTTTGTTTAAAATGTCAAGGATCAGTGAGACTTGGCTGTAAACAGGGTCTGACTTTCAGGGTTTTCTCACTACTCTGATGCAGACTTTAACATTGTGTTTTTGTGTGGTTTTTGTTGTTATTTTTGTACAACGGAGCACAGTTACAGCATTCGATCTAAGTACTGTTAAAATAAAGCAATGAAAACAACACGTCCAAAACATTTAACACAGACAAAGACGCAAACATACATGCCTGCTAATTTAGACATTGCTTGCACTGGCAGATAAAACTCGAATGGGTTGGTTGATGGACTGAGGTCCTTTTCTGTATCCATGTTTTTTACTTGTGTTCTTGGAATTACATGTATACGAATAGGAGGCTCAAGGCGGTCCCTAATTGAACCCGTAGTCGACTTCGCGAAAACTTTGCGAAGTTTTTTTTACCGAAAACTTAGTGCTACAGCTTCGTTTGGCCAGCTTCGCGAAGTAAACGTCGCGTTGTCGACTTCGTACTGGAAACTTGCATTCTCCCAGTAAGGTAATATATTGTACTACGTTGCAAGCCCCTGGAGCAAATTTTTGATTAGTGCTTTTGTGAACAAGAAACAATTGACAAGTGGCTCTATCCCATCACCCCCCTTCCCTCCGTCACGATATAACCTTGAACGGTTGAAAACGACGTTAAACACCAAATAAAGAAAGAAAGAAAGTCGACTTCGCCCGATTAAGGACAGGCTTTAGCAACAGCTAGCTCCGTCTATGTCATGTATAACTTTGTTTGCCTGTCAAAGTTAACAGGGCTGGTACAAGGTGACAACAAAAACACATTTTTTTATTCACAAGATGTCATCGTAACATCTTGGGCCAATTGTTTACCACTTTGCATAAAATAACCGAAAAAGTGCAAACAAGGTGTCGTAACAAGCTCATGCAATGTGTAGGGCTGGACATGAGGCAACAGTTTTAATTGAAGCGTTCTGTCAAAATGATTCTAGGTATGGACAATCAAAGATTGACAGTAAAAGAACGGCTCAGCCACAGATCAAAAAGCAATCAATATTGTGTCATCACAAGTTTTGTAACGGTGAGGGCCCCAAAGGGTTTAAAATCGTGATCGGGATTGGCGTTTTTTGACCTTTCTGTGACCGTGATTGCCGAAATTTCCATTTCTGTGATCGTGATGGGACTTTGCCCGTGATCCGTGATGACAACAAAATCAAGTCTCGTGATCGTGATCGTCATTTGTTTTCGTGATCGTGATGAGCATTATTGCAAAGCATTTTATTTTCAACGTACATTTTTCACAGCTGTATCACTCTATGATCCTTCATTCGTCAAGGTGTTTGTGATCGTGAAAACAAAAATCAAGGTAACTGTGATCGTGAAAGCTAAATTTTCCTTCCCGTGATCGTGATGATACCCCCCCCCCCCCCTTTGGGGCCCTCAACGGTGTGAAAATGAATGTATTCAGTCATCGAGCGTGAAACAGCAGAAAATGAGGCGCAATTCCACAATGAAATAAAATACATTGAAACCCAAATCAGAATTCACGTGAAGACAAAGATTTGGAAACAGAGCAAGAAGAAGGAGATGATAAAAATAGCAAATCAAGTTATCAGGCATAAACGATCCAACCACACGACGTGGCGCATTGACATAATATAATTACAGACACTGGGAATGAAAGCAAGCCTCACTTGAGATAAGTGAAAAACAAAAACAGAACAAAGCGAGTCATGCCAACAAACAAACAAACAAAACCTTGTCAAACCGACAAACAAACCAAAACCTTCGCTGTGGGGTTTTTTTTCTCTCTGTTTTTTTCGTCCGCAAAGTGGACCAGCCAGAGACAAAACCCCGACAGTCTTGAAGTCTCTTGATCTCTTCGGGGGACATTCTGGAGGCTCTCCCAGATCACTCAATTGATCTTCTTCGCCAAATGTTGACCTGCGGCCAAAGAGCCGTGTTGACACAACAGTAGCAAACATTTGCCCCTGCCCACCGTCTCGCTTCACGCTTTTTGTCTTCTTGCACGGTTTCTATCTGCTCAACAGAAAGGCCTCCCACAAAAGCGGTTCCTCTGTCAGCCATGATCACAGAAGTGTCCTTATCGAGTTCCGGACGCAATCTTTTTTTTTGGGGGGAGGGGAACACTGATCGTCCTTTTGACATTGAAAGTCACACAGATACTATCGGATGACGAGCAGTGTTTGAAAGCTGGAACGGCAGGCAAAGTCGCGTTTGACATCTGTGGACAAAACAAGCACCCGGAATCAATCTCTAGGGCAAATCCATGATTTTAACACACACACTTGTATAAAAAATAAAAGAAAAAAGGAGTCCGCGCGTAGGTGTTCCAGATGTTCAGAATTTAAGGTTAAAAGACAGATCGCGCCAGATGTGTGTACACAAAAGTTGTAAAGCAAATGTCTCTGTGAAGATACCTTTGGGTTGAATGTTGTCTGTAGAGTTCCAATCTTACATTTAGTCAAGTTTTGAATAAATGTTTTAACATAGACGGGGAATCGAGACGAGGGTCGTGGTGTATGTGTGTATGTGCGTGTGTGTGTGTGTGTGTGTGTGTGTATGTATGTGTATATATATGTGTGTGTGTGTGTGTGTGTGTGTGTGTGTGTGTGTGTGTGTGTGTGTGTGTGTGTGTGTGTGTGTGTGTGTGTGTGTGTGTGTGTGTGTGTGTGTGTAGAGCGATTCAGAGAAAACTACTGAACCGATCTTCATGAAAGTTAACATGAGAATTCCTTTTTTTCTTTATTTGGTGTTTAACGTCGTTTTCAACCACGAAGGTTAATATATCGCGACGGGGAAAGGGGGTGGGGGGTGGGATAGAGCCACTTGTTAATTGTTTCTTGTTCACAAAAGCACTAATAAAAAAATTGCTCCTGGGGCTTGCAACGTAGTACAATATATTACCTTCCTGGGAGAACGCAAGTTTCCAGTACAAAGGACTTAACATTTCTTACATATTGCTTGACTAAAATCTTTACAAACATTGACTATATTCTATACAAGAAACACTTGACAAGGGTAAAAGGAGAAACAGAATCCGTTAGTCGCCTCTTACGACATGCTGGGGAGCATCGGGTAAATTCTTCACCCTAACCCGCGAGGGGGGGGGGGGGGGGGGGAGAGAGAATTCCTGGGTATAATATCCCCGGACAAATTTTTTCATTTTTTCGATAAATGTCTTTGATGACGTTTTTTTTTGTTTTGTTTGTTTGTTTGCTTAACGCCCAGCCGACCACGAAGGGCCATATCAGGGCGGTGCTGCTTTGACATTTAACGTGCGCCACACACAAGACAGAAGTCGCAGCACAGGCATCATGTCTCACCCAGTCACATTATTCTGACACCGGACCAACCAGTCCTAGCACTAACCCCATAATGCCGGACGCCAGGCGGAGCAGCCACTAGATTGCCAATTTTAAAGTCTTAGATATGACCCGGCCGGGGTTCGAACCCACGACCTCCCGATCACGGGGCGGACGCCTTACCACTAGGCCAACCGTGCCGGTCTTTGATGACGTTATATCCGGCTTTTTGTGAAAGTTGAGGCCGCACTGTCACGCCCTCATTTTTTCAATCAAATTGATTGAAATGTTGGTCAAGCAATCTTCGACGAAGGCCGGACTTTGGTATTGTATTTCAGCTTGGTGGCTTAGAAATTAATTAATGAGTTTGGTCATTAAAAATCTGAAAATTGTAATTAAAATTATTTTTTATAAAAGGATCCAAAATTAATGTCATCTTATTTTTCATCATTTTCTGATTCACAAAACATATAAATATGTTATATTCGGATTAAAAACAAGCTCTGAAAATTAAAACTAGGAAAACTATGATTGAAATTAAATTTCCGAAATCGATTTAAACACAATTTTATCTTATTCCTTGTCGTTTTCTTATTGCAAAAACATATGGATATGTTATGTTTGGATTAAAAACAAGCTCAGAAAGTTAAAAAGAATATATCTACAGAAAAGCGCGCTATCCTTCTAAACGCAACCGCTACTACGCTATACTGACTGACTTGTCAATTTCACTGCGCATTACACGTGCGGGGAACTGACGATGCTATACATTCTGGGTGAAAAAATGCAGAGCGTTCAGTTTCTCTCTGTGAGTTCGACAGCTTGACTAAATGTAGTAATATCGCCTCACGGCGCGACTTGGTTTTTACATTTAGTCAAGTTTTGACTAAATGTTTTAACATAGAGGGGGAATCGAGACGAGGGTCGTGGTGTATGTGTGTGTGTGTCTGTGTGTCTGTGTGTCTGTGTGTGTCTGTGCGTGTGTGTGTGTGTAGAGCGATTCAGACCAAACTACTGGACCGATCTTTATGAAATTTGACATGAGAGTTCCTGGGAATGATATCCCCGGATATTTTTTCTTTTTTTCGATAAATACTTTTGATGACGTCATATCCGGCTTTTTGTAAAAGTTGAGGCGGCACTGTCACACCATCATTTTTCAATCAAATTGATTGATATTTTTGTAAAGCAATCTTCGACGAAGGTCGGACTTCGGTATTGCACTTCAGCTTGGTGGCTTAAAAAGTAATGAGTGAGTTTGGTCATTAAAAATCTGAAAATTGTAATAATTTTTGTTTTTATATCAAACGATCCAAATTTACGTTCATCTTATTCTACATCATTTCCTGATTCCAAAAACATATAAATATGTTATATTTGGATTAAAAACAAGCTCTGAAAATTAAAAATATAAAAATTATGATCAAAATTAAATTTCCGAAATCGATTTAAAAAAAATTTCATCTTATTCCTTGTCGGTTCCTGATTCCAAAAACATATAGATATGATATGTTTGGATTAAAAACACGCTCAGAAAGTTAAAACGGAGAGACGTACAGAAAAGCGTGCTATGCAGCACAGCGAAACCACTACCGCGCTGAACAGGCTCGTCAGTTTCACTCCGTTATGCACAAGCGGCGGACTACGGTCATTGTGAAAAAATGCAGTCCGTTCAGTTTCATTCTGTGAGTTCGACAGCTACTTGACTAAATGTAGTAATTTCGCCTTACGCGACTTGTTTTTAAATTGGAGTGAGGGGATTCTGATGAGGCTAGGTGGGAGGTGGGGGGGGGGGGGGTGGGCGGAGGTGGAAGAGTACATGGAGGAAGCACGAAGCTTCTGATGTTCAACCTTTCTCTCCCTCGCCACCTCTACCCCCCCCCCTTCTTTGCCATATATTTCTTTCTCTCTTTGGCCATTCACCCCATCCCTACCCCGTCAGGCATTGTCTTCATGAGATTCATCTTATACATTATTAACCTACTCTCACAAACATTTTGCTGAGGTCTGGATGATCACCAACGAGGGTGTCATTTCCTCTCTTTTCAGAAACCACAAGGGAACCAAAAGGTGCAAGACGAAAAGCCATAACCCGTCCAAGCTCGAAGAAGCGCGAAAACTTACGTCTGCTGTCTCCCATATCAGCATTTTAAAATCGTCCTCTACTTCCGTCTCCTTCCGGCTGCCAACAGGGTCGAATTGACATTTGAAGAAGCAGGTGATTGGTCAAGTCCATCCGTCGTCATGGTCTCGCGAGGTCACGTGCTATACTGTCTCCTGCTGCCTCTTCTTGCTCAGGTCGCCGCCGAAGCCGAAGAACAGATTATCGCAGAGGTGAGTAACAGTTCTTTGTTTATGTCTGTTATGATCCTTCCTTTGTTCCTCCATCGCTTGCTTGCTTGCATTCTTTCTTGCCTGATTGTATGCTTCCTTCCTACCTACTTCCTTCCTTCTTATTATTATTATTATTATGGGGAGCTTATATAGCGCGAACCACAACTGTGCTCTCCGCGCTTTACATATTAATTTCTGCCGTTTGAAATGGAATTTTTTACAGACAGACAGACAAACAGACATTTTTTACACACAATATATAACGCATTCACATCGACCAGCAAACTTCAAGCCTATTAGGCGAACATTCACCTTTCACGGCCTATTATTCCAAGTCAAACGGGTATTTGGTGGACGTTTTTATCTATGCCAATACAATTTTGCCAGGAAAGACCCTTTTGTCAATCGTGGGATCTTTAACGTGCACACCCCAATGTAGTGTACACGAAGGGACCTCGGTTTTTCGTCTCATCCGAAAGACTAGCACTTGAACCCACCACCACCTTCCTTCCTTCCTTCCTCCCTTCCTTCCTACCTACTTCCTTCCTACCTACTTCCTTCCTACCTACTTCCTTCCTTCTTCCCTTCCTTCCTTCCTTCCTTCCTTCCTCCCTTCCTTCCTACCTACTTCCTTCCTTCCTCCCTTCCTTCCTACCTACGTCCTTCCTTCTTCCCTTCCTTCCTTCCTTCCTTCCTCCCTTCCTTTCTGCCTTTATTAATTCATTCCTCCTTCCATCTCCTCCTTCTTTCCTCCCTATTTTCCTCCCGTCCTCTCTCCTTCCCCTTCGTTTGTTCCTTCGTTCTTCCCTCCCTACCTTCCTCTCCCTCTTTCCTTCCTTTCTTCCTTCCTTCCTTCCTTTCTTCCTTCTTTCCTACCTTCCTTCATTCATCCTTCCCTTCCTTCCTTCTTTCCTTCCACCCTGCCTCAACCTGCCACCCTGCTTCCCTCTCTCCCTCCCTCCCTCTCTCCCTGCCTGCCTACCTGCCTTTTCTTGTATGTCGGTTGGTATTTGTCTTTGTCCCCATTTTGTCCTTTATTTCATATGTGTTTCCTCGCCAATTAAACTTCAGCAGGATATGTCACTTGAACTGCTTCGCTTCCATGATCGTGTACGATTAACAACTCTATCGATGGCCTAAGTTATTCAACCTCTTTAATTAAGGTTTATTTTTTTAATGCAGCTATACTTTAACCGATGATTAATAACAGGTTTTCTCGTTTGAACTTTATAGATCCGCGAGCCACGGCGATCTAGCGAGCGAAAGAAAGGAAGGAGGGGGGAAGGGGAGGGGGAGAGATGTGGAGCAATTACACACCGATAATTGATTGCGAGTCTATCATATTGATGACAACTAGTATACATGCTGCAACCACGTGTACGTCGCATATGCGTCGAAGACCGCTATATTATGTCTTAACTGCCTTAACTCATCGCTTTACGGAGAAGACACGGAATGTCTAGAATCGACACAAAAGTCTTTAACATTTTCACCGAAGAAGGCGAATCAAGTTTCCTAACCGCATGCTTCGTCGAAAATTCCATCACGATCAGTTTAACAATGTGTTTTTGCAATTGCATTAGCAACGGCGCTGTCGGGAATTTTTATTTCTGGACCTAAATGTGATTTTTGTAGGTGTGGTTGACAACTCAGTGTGCATCAATCATTCATCGTTTTATCTTATGAAACGAAGAAATTAACTTACTTATGCTACTAATGTGACAGGGGAGGCTACCGCTCCTTTCACAGCAGACTCTGCACCCGAGTTGTTGGCCTTTAAAAGTCAACACCGGTGTATTGTAGAATTCTGTTTGTGATAGGGTCTGGTGGTTTCCGATTGTCTGTATGTTCATGGAAACCTTCGGGTTTGCATAACAGTTTTTATAGGGCTAAGAAATTAGCCCTAACATTTTCAATCCTGTTTGATTGCACTTCGCTTCCCGAGGTGATCGTAGTGTTTCGGCACACGGTTACACTAAAGTAATAATCGAGATATAAAGTAGAAAAGAGAAGAAGAAGAGTGTTCTGGGGTTCACGGGAAGGGTGGTGACCGTTAGTACTGAAGCACGACTGAGCAAGTTGTCAAACAAAAAGGTGAGGGAAAGAAAGAGAACGAGACAGACACAGAGAGTGACAGCGACAGAGAGAGAAAATAGAGACGGAAACACAGAGAGAGAGAGAGAGAGAGAGAGAGAGAGAGAGAGAGAGAGAGAGAGAGAGAGAGAGAGAGAGAGAGAGAGAGAGAGAGAGAGAGAGAGAGAGAGAGAGAGAGAGAGAGAGAAGGAGAGAGAGAGAGACTCAGACTCAGACTCAGACTCAGAACTTTATTACAAAAGGATAAAGGTTTTAGGCAAAGCCTATTCTTCCAACCTGTCCTTTATACAACACATAAAGACAGACGAACATAACAAATACAAATTCAATCATATAAGATATAGAAATACATTGTATGAATTGCAATACTATATGCAGTTACGGAATTATATAAGGAGAACTCAAAAATTACAAAATTACATTGACATAGTTAAGCCTTTCATTTTGAGAATTAAGTTGCTCAGATGAGCTACACATCCGTTAACACTAGTACAAAATGTTCAACAAAATAACAATCGAACAAGACATTTCATTCACGAATGATGTGTGAACGGGACTGTCTCTTAAACAATTTCACTGAAGTTGCATTTCTTATCTGTTGGGGGAAGGAGTTCCAGAGAAAAGCTCCCGAGAAGGCTAGGCTCGATTTGTAGAGGTCTATGCGAGGTATAGGAGGGATGATTTTTTGGGACCCATATCTTTTTGTGGCATGTTTGAAATGTGATTGCAAATATTTAGGACAGTCGTCATTTAGAATTTTATACAAGAACACAGCCTTGTTTAACGTCAACTGATCTTTCAAGGGGAGGAAATTTAGGAGCTTTAGCTTTTCATCCGTGGACCTATTCAAATCATGCAGAATAAGTTTTGCAGCTCGGCGATGCAGGGAATTGAGTCTTTTTAAATGAACATCACTGCAGTTATCCCAAAGTGTCGAAGCGAAGTTTATATGAGGCATTATGTGGGCGTAATAGAACATTTTGAGTGCTTCAGAATCGGCGTAATGCCTTAATTTTGATAACAGGTACAAATTCTTTGATACTACTTTGCAAATATTACTCAAATGAGTTTGCCATTTCAACTCTTGATCAATGGTAACACCTAATAGTCTATGTTCCTTAACTTGCTGCACTTGAGTTGAACCAACTGACAGTTGTAATAGTAAAGGACTTAACTGGTGTTTTTGTCTCGTGGTTATCACCATACTCTTTGTTTTAATCGGATGAATGATCATTGCATTAGAAACGCACCACTCAGTGATTTCATCCACACTTGTTTGAAGAGAAGAGTTGACGGATTCCAAAGATTTTTGACTGGTGTGAACAGAAGAGTCATCCGCGAAGAACTCACATCTAACTTTTTCATCGGACACATGAAGGGGTAAGTCATTTATATAAATACAGAACAAGATAGGTCCTAATACAGACCCTTGAGGGACACCACTCCTGACAATCTCGTTTGACGAAGTTTTACAGTTAATGGATACATACTGTTTCCGTTTTGAAAGATACGATTCAAAAAAGGCACAGGCGGAGTCGTCTTTTAAATAGCACTTTAGTTTTGTCAGTAGAAGTGAGTGATCTACTAGGTCAAAGGCTTTCTTAAAGTCCAGAAACAACGCTCCCGTTATTTCTGCTTTGTTTATTGCTGACAGCCAAGTCTCGCATAAAGAGCTTAAGGCGGTGTGGCAGGAATGCTTGGAGCGGAATCCAGACTGAAAAGAATGAAACAGATTCATTTGTTCCATATATGCCAGTAGGTGTTTTTGTATGTGCTTTTCTAAGGGTTTAGATAGAACAGGTAAGAGGGAAATAGGTCTAAAGTTGTTTGGGTCTGTAAGATCCTTAGTTTTTGGAAGTGGTAATACCTTTGCACACTTTAAAATAGAAGGGAACACATTTTGTTGTATGCTTAGGTTATAAACATAAGTTAGGGAATCGACAATGTAAGGTAAAGCAAGTTTTAGCAACTTGACTGGAATCTTGTCTGGACCCATTGACTTCTTATTCGCCATTTGTTCTACCAGTTTTCCTACCTCGTGCACTGAGATTGGAGGAATAGAAAATGTGTCAGTTTGAGTCAACTTTTGTTCACAGAATGTTTTTAATTTTTCAAGACAATCATCCGTATCAAGGGAATCATTTTGCTTGAGACAAGATTTTAGGTTGTCTGCTAGCGAAATGAAGTGTTTGTTGAAGTCATTTGGAGATATTTGTGAATGAGAATTGGTTGATCCCTTCCTAGATTTATCAAGAATTTCATTCACTGCTCGCCAGATTGTAGCTGTATCCTTTTTTCCAGAAATTAGTTTATTAAAATATTCAGTCTTTGCTTGTCTCACTGTGTCCAACACTTTATTTTTTTGTAGTTTATATTCTGTTTTCATGTTGCGCTCTTTGAAATGATCACGCATCGCCATAGCCTCGATAATGTCTGAGGTTAACCAAGGGGGGAGCTGGGGATGTTTCACTCTATGCTGACGTAGTGGTGCGTGTTTATCAATTATAGAGCACAAAATATCGTGAAAAATCTTGCAGGCGCTCTCCGCGTCACTACAATTGAATACGCTATAAAATGGGGCTTGGTTAAGGTCAAAGAAGAAGGCAGATTCAACAAAATACTTGAAACTTCTGTATTCGATTGTTGTGTGGCCTTTATGACATGATTTTGGCAATATAAGCGAAATCGAGCAAAACACAGAATGATGGTCACTAAAACTGGAATGCACTACTTGCGCATTTGCAACGATATTCTTATTATCAGTATAAATATGATCAATCAGGGTTGATGAAGTATTTGTTTCTCTTGTAGGGATTTTTACCAGCTGATGAAGACCAAACAGAGCTGTGGTTGAGCACCATGTTGTTTGAGGCCTGAGTAGGTTAATGTTAAAATCGCCAAGCAATACAACATTCTCGTCACGAGCCTTCACTCTGTCCATCATAGAAACAAAATCATCAATCCACCTTGACGTTTCAGCAGGGTTACGATACACATAGCCAATAAGCAAGGGAGAGGATTTGTCATGCTTCAGTTCTAACCACATACATTCAACATTTTCATCTTCAAGATCAGTTCTACGTTTGACAATCCCAGCAATGGACTGATGAACATAAAGAGCGATGCCTGTTTGGCCTACTCGTGCATTGTCCCGTCGCAAAACCGAATAATGCGGAATGTTAACAAGGCTGTCTGAGATACGCGAATCTAGACGCGTTTCACTTACACCGAAGAGCTGTACCAGCTCTGGTTGCTGGTTTAGCAATACACAGACATCATGTACTTTGTTGACTAAATGATAAATATTCACATGCCCTATACGGAGAACAGTGTTTGATGTTGTTGACATTAGAACGAAGTGCAATATTGTAACAAACAGCAGTAATGATACAGGATGAGATAGCAGCACACAAAGGTATGCAATCAACAATAGAGAACAAACTGTTGCTTAAAATGAAGGGTGACCGACAAAAGGCAAAGAAAATCCCACAACAAACAACGGGATACTAGATAATGTAAGCTTAAGTACAAGATGTACAAAATGTTCACAGAAAACAAAAGGACACAAGGTTAAAGCAGTTAAAGCGGAACAGTCCTGGTGAAATTCAGTTAAGGCTGAACAGTTCACAAACTCGGCCCAGAGCCAGTAGTTCATGCAATTATTTAGCACCCAGTAAAGGTTAATACTGTAAAGGATTCGTAACACAAGTCTTGCACAGAGAAGTAGAATCTCTTTTATGCCTCACGTGTTCAGACTTTAATATCGTCGAAGCACCAGCCGCTTGTCCATGGGGATGAAAAAAGCCTATGGCTTCAGGGCACGACACACACAATGCCGTCCCTATTGCGTGTCCGACCTGAGGCACTTATAGAAGCGAGCACGTCCGAGTCAGGTCACGAATTAAGCTGTTGCAGCTGTAGAACAAACCGTTAACAAAGTTAGTTTAAAGATTCCTCAATAAGATGAAGGCCGCGCGAGTATGTTCACATTCTTGCACAAGGGCAATGTTTGTAAAATAGTAAAGTTATAAACACAGTTTTAACAAGGACGAATGACGTAAAGTTTCTCTCTAACTTTCTCTCCGACACCCCTGGGTGCTAGCACGCCGCACACGCACACACCTAGAGTGATGCATAGTTATTCTTCGCTCTTGTGTAATTCACAACATAGTTTGTATACAAATTTAGTATTTCACCGATTACACAAGAGTAGAGGCACCTGTGCTGAGAGTAGCCGTGTGGAGGGAAACATTGATGGCACTTCTAATTACACAAGTGTAGAGGCATTCGTGTTGTGGTAGCTGTGTGGAGTAAAACACTGTTGGAGCTGCGGGGGTATGGGTATGTATGAATGAGTGTATGAATTGTGGAGTGGCACTGAGTGCCGGTGTGGCTGAAACATGTAGGGTGGAGGCAGCATGTGTCGAGGAGGAGGCTGGGGCGCTGCATATTGCCAGGCATAAGGAGGCACTTGAAAGTGCGGCCCTTGATTGACTGCCTGGCTGTAGAGCTCCGGGTCGCTGTCACGGCGTTGATTATGTTGCGGCGCACCTGCCGCATAGGGAGGCACATGATAGTGTGGCCCCCGACTGACTGGCTGTCTGTAGGGCTCCGGGTCGCTGTCACGGCGTTGATTATGTTGCGGCGCACCTGCCGCATAGGGAGGCACATGATAGTGTGGCCCCCGACTGACTGGCTGTCTGTAGGGCTCAGGGTCGCTGTCACGGCGTTGATTATGCGGTGGCGCACACGCCGCATAGGGAGGCACAGGATAGTGTGGCCCCCGACTGACTGGCTGTCTGTAGGGCTCAGGGTCGCTGGCACAGCGTTGACTGTGCATGGCGTTGGATTGTCGCATGTAGACCAAGGGGTAGTCATCAGACTGCTGCTGTTGTTCTTGGTGTAGAGGGCGATGAGGTAGGCGATGTTGAGGACCGTTACGGAGCAGAAGCCCTGGTCCTTGCTCTTGTGGTCTACCGGGCTGTCCGGTTCTGCGCGTTGACTGGTCGTCGAGGTAGTCACGGTTGCGTGACGGCACAGGGGTTTGCAACAGCGGCACCCGTCGCTGTGATTGATCAGCGGGAGGGCATGCAGTTTTCAGGTTACCGGCAAGGCAAACAATACCCCGAGGACTGGGATGAAGGGCATCCCTGTAGAGAGCTTTGCGTGGGGCACCGCTGGGGGTGAGGAAGGTGTCGGTGTTGTCAGTGAATACTACCCCCTCCCTCGCACAGACCCTACTCAGGGAGTGGTTGGATGCTGCAATGGACTTCCGCAGCATGTGTTCGCCGTTGGGTGGGATGATGGAGGACGCCTGTATCCGTGCCGAAGGGAACACCTTCTTTAAGAGCTTCATGAGTCCCGACCACACTGCCTCTGTGATGGTGTTGTGTCGGCATGTATTGACCCCTATGTGAACGATGACCATTTGCACGTGTTTACATTGTGGCACGTTGTCCAGCCAGTGTGTTACATCATCTACACAGAGGCCAGACACACTCAGATTCTGGGAGGCTTTGCCAGGAAACATCAGCTCGGGTCTAACTGGTTTCAGTACCGAGTCCCCGAGCAGCACGCGAGTAGTCGAAGGATCCACTCGATACTCCGCCAGCTGCTGTCGTGGAGTCAGGTTGCTTGAAGTCTGATTGTGTGTGTTTCCTCTTTTAGCGTCTGTGTCATACTGTTTCTCATGTGGCGCAGAACTCTTAGGGCTAACAGAGGGCGAACTTGTTTCGGATTCGTCGTGAAGCACAGAGAAGCTGTTAAAAAGGGGTACTCCTGCCTTGACAACTGAAGCCTGCATGGTTTCCACTTGCAAATCCGCTTGAGTGTTAGTCTGTGATTCTGATGAGGTTGTATGTTTTGTAAGTTGATTGGTTTGTTTAATCTGTTGCTGTTTCTTAAAGTCACCAACCTGAGATTTGAGCGAGTGTATTTGTTTAGTCATTTCACTCATCTCCTGTTTCATTGTTGCAATGGTGTTATCTAACGTTTCACATTTTATTCTAAGGTCAAGTTTAAGTTCTCTCTTCAGTTGTGTTTTTGCTGTCTCTATGAGTGCTAACACTTCATCGCGGAGTTCAGGGTGGTCCAAGAAAAGAGAGGAGGAAATGTGGTTTTGCTTTTGCTCTTGCGAGTCACCCGAAGTCACCTTGACGAGGTCAAGTGGTGGGGTCGAATCCAGGTCATTATGACGCGTGGTTTCATTGTTCAGTGTGGTCGCTTTGGTGACGGCGCTCATACTTGTGGAAGAGTCGTGGCCTTGTAGTGGGGTAGTGGCCGTGTTGTCAGGGTTTCGCCCACTAGCCATAGATGGGGGGGATTTGTTTGAAGCTGGCGATGATGAGACGAAAGAAACAGTGTGGTCAGGTGGGGTTGCAGTCGGGGAGGGCAATGGAGACTGTTGGGGGGTGGAGCTTAGTACCCGGTACCCCGTAGAGAGGGCGGCAGAATCGGAGCTCCTTGATCTCAATTGTCTGCATGCCCTTTTTGGTTGCTCCCTTGTTAACGAACGATGTTTACGGGAGGTGGGTGTGTTCTCTACTTCACC
>NC_090256.1:46009451-46014451 GCF_037325665.1 Littorina saxatilis
ATTGATTGATTGATTGATGTCGATTTTGTTTTGACTTATAGTAACGATTACATCAGCAACTGTCTTTCTGCTACTACAATGTCTATAGTAACACTGAATTAAAGAATATCAGAGATAAAATTATCAACAGATAAAATTAGGGTTGTACAATATGGCTGTATGCGCTGCCTGTAAAAATCAAAACAGAATTTTTGAATCACTTTTCAAGCGGGCTAAAACGTTATGTTGTAGAAATAGCCAAACGCCTCATTTGTGATCCAAATTAAGAAAATAATTATTAAATCCGTTTTCATATAGGCTAAAATGTTATTATGGTTGTTACTAAATGGCCGCACGCACTGCATGTGATCCACACACAAAAACAAGTTTTAAATTCCTTTTCAAACAGGCTTGAACGTTTGAATTATATAATACCAATACCATCTTATCATATCATGAACTTTGTAGTTTGTGTACATAACAATAATATATAAATATGTTCGGCATACACAATTTTACCGATGTAAAAAGCACTGATATTGATCACGACGTACAGATGCACACATGTATATAGACGTCTATTTAAATACACATTCACTGCGCACAATTTCCTTTGAAGAATGGCAAAACATACATTCAAATAACAAGTAGTCGCCCATAGTTATCCCGAAGAGAAAAGGACGCAGAAAGAAAGAAAGAACAAGTCGCGTAAGGCGAAATTACTACATTTAGTCAAGCTGTCGAACTCACGGGATGAAACAGAACGCACTGTATTTTTTCACCAAGACAGTACAGCTTCGTCAATCGCCGCGTGAAGGAAATCGCTCACCTCCCACGTGCAAAACGTAGTGATATTGACACGCCAGATTAGCGCGGTAGCGTATTGTGCTAGGCAGGAAAGCGCGCTTTTCTGTATTCTTGTTAACTTTCTGAGCTTGTTTTGAATACAACCTATCATATCTATATGTTTTTGGAATTAGGAAATGATAAAGAATAAGATGAAATCATTTTTCGATCGATTTCTTAAATTTTAATCGTAAGATTAATCAATCTATTTTCGTTAATTGTGATCACATTATAAGATTAAGCATGACATATGTATATATTTTTAGATTCAGAATGTGATGAAGAATACGATGCAATCAATTTTAAATTTGTTTGCGAAAAATCGATTTTAATGACAACTTTAATGAGCAAACTCATTAATTAATTTTTAAGCCTTCAAGCTGAAATGCAATACCAAAGTCCGGGCTTCGTTGAAGATTACTTGACCAAAATTTGAACCAATTTGGTTGAAAAATGAGAGCGTGACAGTGCCGCGTCAACTTTCACAAAAAGCCGGATATGACGTCATCAAAGACATTTATCAAAAAAAAATGTCTGGAGATACCATACTCAGGATCTTTCATGTCAAGTTTCATGAAGATCGGTCCAGTAGTTTTCTCTGAATCGCTCTACACACACACACACACACACACACACACACACACAACACACACACACACACACACACACACACACACACACACACACACACACACACACATACACCACACCCTAGTCTCGATTCCCCCCTCTACGTTAAAACATTTAGTCAAAACTTGACTAAATGTAAAAATGCACACACACACGGGCACAGATAGATAGACATATAGACAGACACACCAACTCAAACACACACGCAAGCACACACATGCATTTCACTGATGATAAGCAGTAATCCTAATTTTTTCAAAAGTCTTTCCTCATTTAAATTTGTTTGATTGATTTTTCAAAGCTTTTTTGTTTAATATGTATATACCTCATTCTTTCTTTGAAGAAAATGATAATCAAAGACATACCTTATGTGAAGCTTGCGAAGAATGAACCACCTTTTTTTTTTTAGCCGTGTCTCCTTGTCATGCAGATAACTATGATACGGGACTTTTTAAATGACCCTCTTTTCGATTTTGTATCGGTGATCAAAACACTTTATCCGGAACATGCCTGTTGATAACAGGTGGCACGAGGCACAACTCGGTCTTTTACTCAAAAAGTCCCGGTGTAAATTGTTTATCACGAGCTAAATCGTCGACGCCCACTTCTCACTTTTTGTTTTAAAAGCCTTATTTATCCCAAAACCGCAGACCTGCAGCGTTGATATTAGAAGCCTGAAAGACCCGGGCAAACTACAATTCTGGATGAATTATGCATAACCGCGGGCACATTCGCGAACAATGGTTTATACAGGAGCGAAGTGTGTAACATTTATGAAAACGACGCTTCGGTTGCGTGCGTTTGATTTCTCCTGGTCGCTTTCAATTAGGACCCGTCCTCACGACCAATCAGCGGGCCTGGAAGCCCGTGACGTCATCAATACGTGTAACGTGGCAAAGGTACGCGTAAATCTAGGATTGACTGCTGCAGGGGAGCGGTATAGACTCCTACGATTGGAGGCATTTATTGTTTTCTTTGTATTAATATTAAAGTAGGCGAGACCGAAGGGATGAAGAACGTACACGCACACAGATGCAGACACACATGCACGCACGCACGAACGCACGCACGCACGCACGCACGCTCGCACACACGCACGCACGCATGCATGCACGCACGCACGCACGTACGCACGCACGCACACACACACACACACACAAACGAACACACACACAGACACACACATACGTGTCTGAGGGGGGATATCTGGACATTTGCCGCAAAGAAAAATGTGTTATATCTGGACTTGTTTATTTCTAAAGCTACAGACACGGAGTGCGAGTGTAAACATGTGTTAGACTTTAAGAATACTTTTTGAGATTTAAAAAAAAACCACACTCATTATTGAAAGTTACACACCCAAAAATAGAGATTCTGAAACACGTGTTATATCTGGACATCTGCCACCTAAAAGTGAGTGATAGCCGGACATATGACCGGAAAGCTGTAAATACTATCAACTTTATCAAAATAGCGTTACATATGCGTGGTAGTACAAAAAAGCTACCAGTAATCCCAATTTTTTTTTTTACAGGGACAAACCAAGGGGAACTTTAACGCCTCTCGGCGTATTTTTTCGAGACAAATGTCTCCTCAGCTGATAGTTGGTAGACTTTATTGGATGTCGTTATTTAAATGCAATCCGTCAGAGACAGAAAGCTTAGAAAGGAATTACGTTGTATTGTTTTCCTGCTTTGCCTGGCTCAAGTCGGGAAATTCAGGACCGAAATGACCCAAGGTGCAACTCATTCCTTTTGATGAGTTTCAAGTTTCTTAAAAGTTTTCGCAGCTGTTGGTAGACTTTATTGGATGTCGTTATTCAAATGTGTCCGTCAGAGACAGAAAGCTTAGAAAGGAATTACGTACCTGGTAGACTTTATTGGATGTCGTTATTCAAATTACAAACCGCCACAGACAGAAAGCTTAGATTTTTATTTTATTTTTTTTGCGCATGAAAAGACTTCAGGCCAGATTTTCTTTACAAAACCGGGGAGGTAGGGTAGGGGAAGGGTGGTTTTTTTTGTTTTTTTTTTTTGAGCATGAAAAGACTAGGTGTCTAAAGCAGAGTTCCACTATACTTTTTGCTTTTGTGATTTTGTGATTTTGAAGACGTGTTTTATTTGGACGTCGAATTAAAATTATGTGTCCAAGTAAAGCCCTAAATTTCGCGCGGGAGTCGAGCTATCCCACCATAAACACATACACACATACACACACACACACATCCCCACCCCCGCCACCACCCCACCCCCACACGAAAATAAAGTTGTACTTTTATTTGTACGCATATATAACCAAATACGCAAAGGGAACTAACATGTGTATTCAGTAACCAAACACACTTACGAAAAAAAATGTACGAAAGCTAATGTTTACCTCGTCGCTAAAGGGAAAAGGGCATGGTTATAGATGAAGTTATAACATCTAGATGTAGCAAGTTATAACTTGTAGATGAGGCAATGTACAGCAAAACACATTAATAAAAACTTTCTGGATACAACCTTTTTTTCCTCTGAGGGAAAGATCAATAAAGCACTTGATCGAGATGAAGCAGCGAGATACGTACTGATTCGATTATCAATAAAATCTGAAGAACCTCTTGGGAGAAGTTTATAATAGGCGGACGTCAACTTTGTTGACTATTGCTGGAAATTACGGATGGGTAACCTTTTATATATATATACATAATAACATATAAACAAAATATATGTTATCTATTAAGAGGGTCTTATGTGTTAAAGTAGTTTTTATGGTTCTCTGATGTTTCTTTCCCTTTCTTGTTTTTGTGCCAAACATGGTTTTTTTACGGTTTTAAAAGTGTGGATTGCTGCTGTCGTCCTGCATGCTTACTTCCAAAATAAAACCAGATCACCCTACTTTAGCCGGTCGGCGTGATAATTATTAACATTCAGTAATAATTCTTTTTAACATACAGCAAGAAACTTATAGCAGTCATTGTTTGTGCTAAAACATGTTTTTTTTAAAGCCTGTTGAGGCTTATACCGATCGAATAGTACGTGAATTACGAATTTCGTCCATTTTATCAGCGGGTCATCATTGCTATCGTCAGTGAGTTGAATGTCTTTGTTTTTTTTAGTATGATCCCAACAGCATTTGTCCTTTCAAGGAAACTAACATACAAATAATACGAATAAACAAGCCCCAACCCCATCCCCCATCCCCACTACCCGTGGAGTATGGGCCCTTGGTTTTTACATCTATGTTATTTGTCCAGTCAGTATATAGACCCTTTCCTACTATTAAGTTACGGAGTTGTATGCACCGAGGTGCTGTTAAGAGAATCCAAGGTGCACCGAGTGTACTTACTTTTCGTGCAATTGTCTGGCCTCCACCAGGAAACGGAACTAGCTTCACGTATCTCTGTTCTGATCAAGAGACATACTCTCGAGGTTTATACTAGAAAAGAGACATGAAACTAATGGTTGTTCAGCTGCATGCAAAAGCTTGTTTTTCCACAGCTTTTTCTCCAAGCTGTATGAGGTTTTGAGAAATGTCCACACCTTACCAAGCAATCAGAGTTTTCA
>NC_090256.1:46019451-46076005 GCF_037325665.1 Littorina saxatilis
AAGTCTACAGTTGATACTTGTTCTATACATTTTACTACTCACATCACAGAGTGATATTCCTCGATAATTACTTGGGTCATTAGCATCACCTTTTTTTAATAACGGGAGTACAAATGATTCGGTCCAAGCTTCTGGAAAAACACCTTTGTCAAAAAGAACATTAAACAATTTCACACAAAAATCAACAATCTGTGGTTCAGAACCTTTCAATAACTCAGGTATTATTCCATCTGGTCCAGGAGCTTTATGATCTTTCAATTTTCTTAATGCTTTCAAAACTTCCTCTTGTGAAATCGGATTATTCAAAATACTGTCTTGCTCACCTTCATCATAATTAAAACTTTCCACATTACTTTCATCTTTTTCCAACAGCTCTTTAACATGTTGAAACCACACATCAACAGGCACATTGTTCGTAACACTTTTTCTTGTAAAAGACAGTTTTTGCATTGCGTCCCATTTTTTCTGGCGAAGTGAAAGACATGACATTTGATAAATGACCAGACACGTTAACCAAAGTAAAGTGAAGGAAACTAGCTACTTACATTACCTTCGGGCGGAACTAGGAATAAAGTGGGAAAACATGGCAAACATATTTACAAAGAAAGCCAAATGTTTTGAGAACACTGAGGGAATATATCTGCCTTATTTTTCTTTGCTGGTGGAGGTTTGCGATATAAGTGTTGTTGTCGATATAGCCGTCGCCTTCGTTTTAGTTTTGTGTTATGATTGTTTGATAATTTTGTTGGTAATTTTGGTGGTAGTGGTGGTGGTTGTGTGATGTTGAGAGAGAGAGAGAGAGAGAGAGAGAGAGAGAGAGAGAGAGAGAGAGAGAGAGAGAGAGAGAGAGAGAGAGAGAGAGAGAGAATGGGGGGGGGGGGGGGGGAGATAGCACGAAAGGCAGGCTGTAGCGCCTACAGTAGGATTCGTCCCATTTTTTCTGGCGAAGTGAAAGACATGACATTTGATAAATGACCAGACACGTTAACCAAAGTAAAGTGAAGGAAACTAGCTACTTACATTACCTTTGGGCGGAACTAGGAATAAAGTGGGAAAACATGGCAAACATATTTACAAAGAAAGCCAAATGTTTTGAGAACACTGAGGGAATATATCTGCCTTATTTTTCTTTGCTGGTGGAGGTTTGCGATATAAGTGTTGTTGTCGATATAGCCGTCGCCTTCGTTTTAGTTTTGTGTTATTGTTGTTTGATAATTTTGTTGGTAATTTTGGTGGTAGTGGTGGTAGTGGTGGTGGTTGTGTGATATGTTGAGAGAGAGAGAGAGAGAGAGAGAGAGAGAGAGAGAGAGAGAGAGAGAGAGAGAGAGAGAGAGAGTGACAGAGACAGAGACAGAGGGGGGGGGGGATCACAAAATCATGGAAGAACATAATTTCAGTGTGCAAAACCTTATGGCCAATCAACACACACAGATACTCGACAGTGAACCAAGCAACTAACCCTCAAATCAACCCACCAACAAACCAAGCACCCAACCAACCAGCAATCCAGCCAACCAACCAACCAGCCCAAACCAACATACAGCCATCTCAAAGGACGCAGAAAAAACATATCGCAAGAGTTAACATATGCCTCACGTACACTGTAAGCCAAGCTAGGGCACCACTAACAAAGCTGTGTCGCGCTCGGGACAGATTGTCGTATCTAATTAACGTTGTCTCTTGCTTTCTAGTGCCCTTAAAGATGCTTCTCCCCACCTACTGATGTACAAGGAGCAGCCCTGAACTTTTATCCTTTTATTATTATGAGTTATTTCTAATATGCTGACTGTTAGGAAATGATAACAGACATGTCGAGAAAAAAGATATCAAGCATGAGCCTTTTAGGCGAATGCTGATATCGTTTGTGAGACATGTCTGTTATCATTTGCTAACAGTCAGCATATTAGAAATAACGGTTTTATTACCGTAATTCGACCAAAAGAAATTTCGAAGCGACCCCGCGAATTAGACAGAACAGCCGCAATGGGAACTTGAGCGCTCCTACCTGATTATGCCTGTCAGTCAAAGAATTATCGTGACCTGGGTCAGCCAATCAGGTAAGCACACCTGACCTGATCATGAATATTCACAGGTCATTGCACTGCACACTCAGATGATGGGCGGTGCCTTGCTGTTCCGTAAAGCACCCACCGACAAAACTCGCTTTTCGGTATTTTTTTTTAGATAAAGAGAGTATTATCTGACAGCATTTGAAGTGTCATTCTTTAGAATAAATCACGCTGATATTGTTGATTTAAATGTTTACTTTGTCTTGTTAATTTTTAGCTTGATAAACAAAAAGGGTCTCTGCCTGAACGTTGTAACATTTAGAGGGTCACCTAGAATCCGTCCTGATTGGTCAAAAAGCCATATGGGGCACTGAATTGGTAATAAAATGTCCTAACAATTCTTATATTACAGGGTGTGTGAAAGAACATTTTCTATTTCAATGAATCACTTTAATGTCCAATAACGTGTTGTTATAATATGTTTGTTTTGATTGTTTTTGTTGTTGTTATTAAAAAATAACATTAATAGCGTTGTTACAAATGATGGGGAGATATTATGTTATAGAGCTGGGTCTCTTTGACTCTCGATTAGACAAAACAAAGGTCGATTTGTTGAGAGAATGCGAACTTCAATGATACAGCGACCACTAAAGTCATTCATTGTGCTACGTACGCTCTCTTGTGTATGATTGTGAGGACTAAAACCAATCAATAACCAACACACTCTGCACAATCAGAGGGAAATTAACTAACTTCCCAAAAGGCAAGAACAGAACACAATTACTGATTTTGTACTTTGATTTCAAAACAAAACCCCGACAACAGCAGTATAAGCAGCTACACCATCGCCAGCAAAGCACCAGCACCAGTTGCACTAGCACCAGCATTATCAGCAACAGGCACCAGCATAAGCACCACCACAACCACCACCACAACACCATCCTTTGCGGCCAAAGATTTTTGAGAGGAAAAATTACCCCGAAAGATTATGCATTCGCAACTCCTTTTTTGTCTGGCGACTAAGAAACTTCACAATATTTACACTCTAACGCGTCTTGGCCTTCTAGTCAAACTGTTTTTGCAAAGATGATGTCAGCCTCTTTTAATGCTCGAAAGGTGGCCCAAGTGACCTATCAGGAAGCATCTATTCATATTTGTGAACACGGTGCCATGCAGACGACAGCATGGCAAGCAGACGACAGCATGGCAAGGGCATCCAGATCCATGGCGACTAATTTAACGGCCGTACGTGTACATGCTATACAGCCTCTTCTCAGTTTTGACATATTTTGAACCAAGAGGTGAAAATCAGAGTAGGAGTTAGAACATCTATTTTTGCAGGGCATTGCGCATGTGTCTATTTTGGGTGGTCAAGTCTGGTTTGAAGGAGAAAGAAAGCTTGTACCATATGAAGATAAACAGGTTGGTGCCATAAGCATAATTTAAATAATATATAATCTTAGTGACTAGTGTATGTGTACATAGATGCTTTTTGTTACAAAGTTACTGTTGTGTTCTTGGAAATTTATTGTTCTATTTTTATGTAAGGATGTATATGTATTCAAGGGAGGTGTTTTTCATAGTTATAACATGTAAAGTGCGGAGAGCACCGATCTCTGTGGGTAATCAACTCAACTCAACTCAACTCAAACTCAACTCAAATTTTATTGGCTTCAATTTTCAAAGAAGAATTTGTCTTGCGCTTGGGAGAAAGTAAGAGTATAACATATAAAAACAGCATTCATATCACTTTTCATGTATCACACACAGTAATCACTAGTATAAGCCTACAATTATCACATTTGTACCTGTATCATACATGCAAATAAATAGTATCACATTTCCACGTATCACACACAATATATACATTACATAACATACAGCAAGCTTCCATCTCCCGCGCCCCCCCCCCCTCCCACACATACATATCCTCGCACGTGCGTCGACTCCATACAAATGACATCATCAGTCCATTAACTAAAATGCACAATGACTAGTGGGTACATGATACTTAATACGTGCTCAACTAGACCTGCTAACTAAAATAATAACAGAAACAAAAACAAAAACAAGGACTGGGCACAACAAGCTGTCGTTATTATCATTAATATCTGAGAAGTGGGCCACAGGACAACAAAGAAAGCAAGCCCAAAATTAATACGGACTATTTCAAAAAGGGAAATATGTGACCCTCCACCACGGAATGAGTCGCATGTCACCTTTGCATGATTTTCATATTTTTACCTTTTCCTAAAGATTTTTTTATGCTCTATCCAGTGGTGAAACCCGTTTTAGAAAAGAGCAAAAACTGTTGGAGTTATAAGCCTGTGACTAAGGTGACCCTCACACTGTTACCAGACACTCCCCGGACTCATATATATATAAAGCCTCGCGCAGAACCGCGCGAGGTGACATGCGACTCATTTCGTGGTGGAGGGTCACATATATCGTTTGAGTGCCCAAATGAAATTTAAGTTGAGGAGTTAGTTACAGGTCTCAAGACCGATCCCATTTTATTTTGAGTCCACTGGCCTAGTCCACCTTTCTTGTCATGATAGATTTGCTATCAAGGGTCAAGGCCACTTCTCAAAAAGGGACGCTACAGCACGGACAAGTTTGCATCAAAGGGGATTCGACGTGGTTCGAAGGAATAAGTATTGAATTTGATGTTTTTATGTGGTCAAGTTATACCTCGTAAGGTTGAGGGGTAATTGACGCAATTTTTTTTGGGAAAAAACTGTGGCGATCAGTGTAGTTAGCGTTGAGCATAACTACAGGTCTTTGTTCGGAAAACAATGGCTAGATCAGCGGAATCTAGGTCATCCTGCAAGTGGGGGAATATCATGGTGTACGGTCATTCGTTTGTGCGAAGACTTAGCGAGTTCGCTGAGAGGGATGGGCTAGTGGATACTCATTTTGGATTTCAGCAATGCAAGGTGTCCATGAAGGGGGTCGGAGGCTGGAAGATAAAAAATCTTTGTGAGGCTGCCGACCATATGATTAGTCACTCGACTGAGTTGTTGATTTTGTTGATTGGGGATAACGATATTTCCCCCAGGGACTCGGCAGAACTGATCGCTGCTCAATTGTTGGCGACAGCCACGCATTTGAAGACGAAGTTCCACATCAGAGCGGTCATGATATGTCAACTAATGCCTCGATTTCATACTACAGGGAAGGGGCGTGCAATGCATGAGGACTACAATACCAAGGCCCAAGAGGTGAACGAAAAGCTGGCCGCAGAAGTGAATAACACGGCGGGGTTGTTCTTCTGGACACATGATTTTGTCTTCTTTCCTCAACAGAATGCCCAGAAATATAACACACTGAGGCGCAGCTTCCTAGCTGATGGGGTGCACCGTGCGGGCAGTGCAGACTGTATAAATCATTGAAAAAAGCTGTTTTGCACGTTGGCAGGGCAATGGGTTGTTAAAAGGGTCTGTCAGAAAGACAGTTACATTACAAGTGGAACAAGGTTTCACTGTCAGTGTCAGGTAAACAGCACGAGTGATTCTGGCACACAACTCCCACAAGTGTAGGGTAACTTACAGATACAGATACAGAGAACTAAAAGGCAGTAGTATAGGACGGGGCGTTTTGGCCCCTTTTTTTGGGGAGCCTACTTCCTTCTTCTTCTTCTTCTCTCCGTTGGGACCGGGTTTATTTGATAAACGTAAGTGGTCCCGCGTTGATGTCACTTGTCGATTCCGGATGCGGTGTGTGCCTCTTGGAATCGGGATGACAATTTAAAAAAACCAGCACTGAGAAAGGGCAGGAACTGGATAGGTTGGGAGGCGTTTAAAACTATGTACAGGGGTTGAGGGATTAGGGGTTGCCCACTGGCGGTTGCAGGGGACTGCTACCGCGGAGACGTGAGCGGAACGACTCAAGGCTTGGGGCTGATGTCGTCGTCGTGGGAAGATGGTTCCAGTTGGAGATAGTCCGTGGGAAAAAGGTGTTGCATATGGCTTTATGGAAGTCCTGTTGCTGCCTCAGCCCATCTCCTCTTGTTCTTGCGTCGGAGCTATGGAGATAGTTCTTTTCATCTATGCCGACCATCTTGTGCTTGATTTTGTACAGCATCATGAGGCGATTGTTTTCTCGTCTATTTTCCAGAGTTTCCCATCCTAGGTTGTTCAGCATGTTGGTAACTACGCCAGGCGTTTTTTCGAAGTAGTTGTTATGGGCGTATCTGGCTGCTCTTCTCTGGACCATTTCTAATGCCTGCTTGTCATTTTCCTGATGTGGGTCCCACACTGTTGACGCGTATTCGAGCGTGGGACGAACCATGGTTGTGTAGGTAGCTGACTTCACCTTCATCGTGCATTCTTTGAAGTTTCTTCTGAGAAATCCCACGGTTCTGTTTCCTTTGGCGGTCACGTTCTTGATGTGATTGGTCCAAGATAGGTTTTCGGTGATGGTGACTCCTAAGTATTTGCTCTCCTTGGTAGTTTCGAGAGTCTGTCCATGTAGGTGGTAGGTGGACAATATCGGCGGCTTATTCTTGCTGGGAAGTATGCGGATGATGTTGCATTTGCTCGGGTTAAACTCCATTTGCCATTTCTGTTCCCAATTTTGGAGTGCGTTCAGATCTTCTTGAAGGAGGAGTGGATCTTGCTGCTTTGTTACTTTTTTATACAGCAGGCTATCGTCCGCAAAGAGCTTTAGTTTTGAATGTTTAACTGCCTCGGGCATGTCGTTTATGTAGATCAGGAATAGGAGGGGGCCTAGGACTGTACCTTGGGGCACCCCTGACGTCACTGGTCCAGCCGATGAATGAACACCTTCAAGTACTACTTGTTGCGTTCTTCCTGTCAGGAACGAGCATATCCATTTAAGTGTGTTGTTCCTCACTCCGTAGTGGTCGAGCTTGTGAAACAGTCGCTGGTGTGGAACCTTATCAAACGCCTTGCTGAAGTCGAGCAGGATTGCGTCGACTTGGTCCTCTGAGGCCAGGTTCTTCGCGATGTCGTGCACAGTCTCGATGAGTTGAGTCTCACATGACCGGAATTTCCTGAACCCATGTTGTGCTTCTGTCAGGATCTTATGGGTGTCAAGGTGATTCATGATGTTACTGTGGATGATGTGTTCGAGAAGTTTGCACGTGATGGACGTAAGTGACACAGGCCTGTAGTTAGCTGCCTGGTGACGGTCTCCCTTTTTAAAGATTGGCACCACCAATGCATCCTTCCAATCCTGCGGCACAGCGCCCTCGTCAAGTGACCTCTGGAACATTTTGGTAAGTAGGGGCGTGAGTTCCTCAGCTCCAGTTTTCAGAATGAAGGCTGGGATTGCGTCGGGTCCTGTGGCTTTGTTAGTACGCAGATTCAAGAGTAGCTTCCATGCCAGTAATAGTGGTAAGGGTTACGGTATTGATGTCCCATGATACCAGGTACTTGCGATAAGGAATTTCCGGGTGGTTGGTCATAGACTCAGAGCACGTGTGTGTGCTATGGAGTCACAGCCGGTGTGTGTGCTGGTGACATGAGACCATGTATTAGCGATAAGAAATTTCAGGGCGGTCGGTCATAGACTCAGAGCATGAGTGTGTGCTATGGAGTCACAGCCGGTGTGTGTGCTGATGACATGAGACCAGGTATTATCGATAAGAAATTTCAGGGTGGTCGGTCATAGACTCAGAGCATGTGTGTGTGCTATGGGGTCACAGCCGGTGTGTGTGCTGATGACATGAGACCAGGTATTAGCGATAAGAAATTTCAGGGCGGTCGGTCATAGACTCAGAGCATGAGTGTGTGCTATGGAGTCATAGCCGGTGTGTGTGCTGATGACATGAGACCAGGTATTATCGATAAGAAATTTCAGGGCGGTCGGTCATAGACTCAGAGCATGTGTGTGTGCTATGGGGTCACAGCCGGTGTGTGTGCTGATGACATGAGACCAGGTATTAGCGATAAGAACTTTCAGGGCGGTCGGTCATAGACTCAGAGCATGTGTGTGTGCTATGGAGTCACAGCCGGTGTGTGTGCTGATGACATGAGACCAGGTATTAGCGATAAGAAAATTTCAGGGCGGTCGGTCATAGACTCAGAGCATGTGTGTGTGCTATGGAGTCACAGCCGGTGTGTGTGCTGATGACATGAGACCATGTATTAGCGATAAGAAATTTTAATGCGGTCGGTCATAGACTCAGAGCATGAGTGTGTGCTATGGAGTCACAGCCGGGGTGTGGCTGTTGACAGAAGACCAGATAGCAGTTGTAAGAAAATTCAGGGCGGTCAGTCTCGGATGATAGACTAAGACCATGTGTGGTTGCTTATGACTATGAGAGTTAATGGAGACAAATCCACCAATAAATTACATCTGACATTGACTATTTCAGGCAGAAAGCAGTCGGCGGCGGCACGCCACATAGTCAGAGTAAGATTGAAGTGTTTAATTTATTGCAGCTGCAGAATCGGTGGACAACCAGTATCCGACACATTAGAAGGTGGGGGTGGGTCTTTAATGAGGGAACACCCACAGTGATACTGCAATTATTTCATTATCAGCAGAAATCACAGGATGCCGCCAAGAAAGCCAGCAACCTCGAAGCGGCCGGCTAGGACCCGACCGAATGCCACGGCAAGCGCTGCTTCCCAACACCAGGCGGCCGACAACACGGTAACACAGGCGTCACCGATTGAAGCTGTCCTGGCAGAACTCCGGAGGCTATCTGAAGGACAGGAACAGCTGCGGCAGGAGAATCGAGCGCTGGCTGCACAAGTCCAACACATCGCGGGGCAGCAGGGAACGGCAGAACCAACAGCACCGGCAACAACATCAACGCTGCAGTCAACAGCAGCGCCACTACAAGGGCCAGCAGCACAGCTGCCAACGCCACAATGCGGGGGTAGCGCAAGCCTGGTACAGCAGATTGCAGGTGAGCCCGGGCCCTTAATTCCGGTTGATCTCTTTGTGGGCGACAAAATCAAGTCGCGCGTGTGGAGCGGCGAGGCAATCGACCTGGCGCTGTTGCTCAAACAGGACGAACCGCGCGCCTTTAATCTTAGAATAGACAGTGCAGAGGATGGGCCCTCCGTCCGGATTAGTGAGACCTCTGCCAAGACCACCTCACTGACTGCGGAGAAGTGGAGGTCAGCATGGAACATATTCGGGTCAATTTACCTGGCAAAATTCACTACCAAGGCACAAGGGCTGGCGGTGCACTACCGTCACGTGGAAAACCTGATGCGGGATGGGGCCGATTGGGCGACATACGATAGGGCATTTAGGAGGCTGGTAGAGCAGGGCCGTCTGCAGTGGGGGGATGCCTGTCCAAACCTGTACACAGAGGCTCGCCTCAGATTCATTGGGGGACGGGCATCCTCAGCGCAAGCGACCAGGACTGGCCAGAACAGCATCCCCAAAAATTACTGTTACCCTTTCCACACCAGGGGTGCATGTAACAGGGATGCTTGCCGGTTCAGTCACTTGTGCTACCACTGCAAGAGGGGGAAGCACCAGGGTTCTAAATGCCCCGAAAAGTCTGGGGATCGGCCCTTTCCCTCCTCCAAAGGCTCCGGACCATCAACCAGCCACTAAAAATGTACCGACCCCTGTCAGCGTGGATCGATTGGCTTTCTGGTTAGAGGGATATGATAGCAAAAAGGCAGAGTTTCTGTTAGATGGGTTTAGGCACGGGTTTAGGGTGGGGTTTCAGGGGAAAGTTACCAGCATAGTTCACAAAAATTTAAAGTCGGCAGCTCTGCAACCCCAAGTAGTGGACCAACACATCAAAAAAGAAATTTCAGCAGGCCGGATGCACGGTCCTTTCGTAAGCCCCCCTTTTCCACAGTTTCAGTGTTCCCCAGTAGGTCTAGTAGAAAAGAAGACCAAAGGAGAATTCAGGATGATACATCACCTTTCTTTCCCAGAGGGCCAATCGATCAACGATGGGATAGGTCCGGAACACTCGCATGTAAGATATGCCACGATAGAAGAGGCAATAATGGTTGTCAGAACTCTATGTGCAAAAGCTTTTATGTGCAAAACGGATGTAAAGCATGCATTTCGGATAATACCGGTGCATCCGGACGAATACCATTTGTTTGTATTTCAGTGGAAGGGCTGTTTTTATGTGGATCTGGCGCTACAAATGGGATGTTCGGCCTCGTGTAAGATCTTTGAGGCATTCAGCTCGGCCGTAGAATGGATAGGGAGAAAGAAGCTGGGGTTAAATATGGTGCACATCTTGGATGATTTTTTCCTTGCATCTGTGTCCAAGGAAGTAGGGACTTTTCAGTTAAGGAGTTTTTTGGAAATGTGTTCAGATTTAGGCCTACCCATGTCTCCGGAAAAAACATTTGGTCCACAGACAACCATGTCCTTCGTGGGATTCGAAATAGATACTGTAGAAGAAGAGGTACGTTTGCCAGTTGAAAAACTGACAAAATGTACGAATGAAATTTCACAACTGTTAGCATGTCCCAAAGCTACCCTCCGTCAACTTCAGGCAATACTCGGGCTGTTAAACTTTGCATGTGAGGTGATTATCCCTGGGCGGCCATTTCTACGCAGACTGATCGACCTAACCATTGGGGTGAAGGCTCCCCATTTCAGGATAAGGCTAACCAAGGAGATAAATGAGGATTTGAGGTTATGGCTTGCTTTTTTGGTAGAGCACAATGGGAAATGTTTGTTCCAGGATCTTAGGCAGATCCCATGTCACGAAGTGAACTTATACACTGATGCATCAGGGTCGATAGGCTATGGCGCCATCTTTGGCTCAGCCTGGTTTTGTAGAAAATGGTCCGAATGGTGGACAAAACAAAACATCACGCTGCTTGAATTGTATCCCATAGTGATTGCTGTTGAGACTTGGGGGAAAGATCTAGCAAATAAACAGCTCATTCTGCACACTGATAATAGTGCCCTGGTATGAGTCCTGAGCAATTAAAGAACCGATAGTGAGGGTTTTGGTGCGTAGACTCGTTTTGAAGTGCTTGGAGTTAAATCTAACTCTAACTGCAAAACACGTACGAGGGAAAGATAACTCAGTGGCTGATGCGATATGTCGTTTGCAGGTGCAGCGTTTTTGATCTCTTGGGCCCGGAAGCAGCATTGATACCAACCAGGGTTCCTTCGTTGCCGGCTTCTCTGGGTTAGATGCCACTGCGCAAGCGCTGGCGACCGCGTCAGTATCTGATAGCACAGTGCAGACCTACGTCACCTACAGGCGTACATAGACCCAGCTACATACCTTCTGTACACAAAAAGGCGTACCACTGCAAATCCCGGTGTCTGAGTCTACAGTGGCGAGATTTATTTTGCCTCATTATTCGAGGATGATTATGCTCCCACCTCCATAACTTCAGCAGTTTCCGTTATCAGTTTTATTCATAAAATGACCAAAACGCCAGACCCCAGCGAGTCGTTTTTCATAAAAAAGATTGGCGGGTTGCCGCAAACTGAAAGGTACAGTGGATTCTAGACTGCCTATTACCTTACCGATGCTAAATACCATCGTGAACGCCAGCAGCAACACATTGTCCAGTCAGTTCAATAGATGTAGATTTAGAGCTATGTGTACTCTCGCGTTTCGGGCTCTGTTACGATTAGGAGAAATGACCGCATCAAAAAATAACCTACAAGTGCAGGACGTAGTCTTGAGCAGTCAAGACGTACAAATCCATTTCAAGCAGTACAAACACAGCAAAGGCACGGTGGTCCGACATATCCCGAAAGCAAGTACCGGCGAGGAATTGTCGTGCGCAGTGAGCTCTCTACATCAATACATGGTAATGCGTGGTAGCAATCCTGGACCGTTGTTCACATTACAAAATGGGGAAGCAGTCTCCAGGGGGAATTTTGCAACAGAGTTGAGAGCGGCCCTCAAGTTCGCAGGGTACCAGGATGAACAGTATACATCTCATAGCTTTAGAATTGGTTCAGCTACCCACTTAGCAGCTACTGGGGCGTCAGACGCACAGATCAGGCATGCAGGCAGATGGGCGTCGGGGGCATTTAATGCCTACATCAGAATAAACAAAGTAGCAGAGTAGTCAAAACTGGATCAGGCAAGAGGCGGGGAGGGGTACTAGGGCGATCAGAGACAGGTACAGGATAAGTATCCCAATAGTCTAATAAGGTAATACCCGCACTTATGAAGCAGCAAACGGAGAGGGCACAAATGTGATTTTCCAATTGCTGCGAAACAAATGATGATGTTGATTTTTTGGGTGATTTTTGTGTGGTCCAATTTTTGTTTAAGATGGTTGTTTGTTTGCTTGGAGCACTCGGCGGATGTACATAATGAGTAAAGGGCTAGTCAGGTACAGCTAGTTGGCGAAGCAGAAGCAGTAAACGGAGAGGGCACAAATGTGACTCTCCAATTGCTGCGATACAAATGATGATGTTGTAATTTTAGGGCGATACATGGTCGGTGAGGCAGAAGCAGTAAACGGAGAGGGCACAAATGTGACTTTTCAAATGCTGTGAAAGCTGAAACAAAACAATGTGTTGGCTATGAATATGTCCATTACAAGTATTTGGCCATTCAGGACGTGTAGATATGTATATTATGAATAACTGCCTAGTCAAGATGTTTGGATGGATGGGTCCGGCATGGTTGAAGTAATCGGAGAGGGCACAAAGGTGACTCTCCAGTTGCTATGAAACAAACCAATTTTCTTTGTCAATTGGCATGGACATGTACAGGTTAGTGACTTGCTAGTCATATGATATGTATATTTGGCATGGAGCGTGAAGCAAGAGAGAAGCAGTAAGCGGAGAGGGCACAAATGTGACTCCCCAGTGCTGATAACAACCAATTTTTAAAAAGTGATAAATCCCATTGATATGTACAGAACGAGTAAACTGCGGTAGGGCGACGGGCCCTCATTGCATGGAGTTGTTGTTCGCGTTTAAATTCTGGGTCTGCTAAAACTGTTTCTTTTCGTGGCGGTACCTCTCTGCGATGACACCTGAGAAGGTATCATTACAGACAGGTTTATGGCGATTTTACCGCCACATTGTGGAGATTGGTTATATGGAAGTAAAAATTTGTTGTCGGTCTCCGCCACAAGTTGCGGAAAAGTATTGAAACAAATTTGAAAAAAAAGAAGAACATATAACGTGGATGCATACAAATAATTATATGGTATGCAAAAGTCGCTGAAATAAAATTCAGCGGCACGAACAACAACTCCAGGTGTGGGCTACATGATGTGTGTGATAGCGTGAGGAGTGTGAACAATATGTTGACGTGTGTTAAAACATCATGTACATGTATCAGCATTGCCAACCCAAACTTTGAAACGTAAATGACTTTATGACAAGTCATAAATGAAATTTAAGTTGAGGAGTTAGTTACAGGTCTCAAGACCGATCCCATTTTATTTTGAGTCCACTGGCCTAGTCCACCTTTCTTGTCATGATAGATTTGCTATCAAGGGTCAAGGCCACTTCTCAAAAAGGGACGCTACAGCACGGACAAGTTTGCATCAAACCACCACCATCCCCACCTGCCACTTGCATTTACGTTGGGAAGTCGGGTTGGCTAAGCACAAATTTGCATTATGAATCTAAGCCTGTTTTCTTTGTTTCTGTTGAATGGCGATTTTACCGCCACATTGTGGAGATTGGTTATATGGAAGTAAAAATTTGTTGTCGGTCTCCGCCACAAGTTGCGGAAAAGTATTGAAACAAATTTGAAAAAAAAGAAGAACATATAACGTGGATGCATACAAATAATTATATGGTATGCAAAAGTCGCTGAAATAAAATTCAGCGGCACGAACAACAACTCCAGGTGTGGGCTACATGATGTGTGTGATAGCGTGAGGAGTGTGAACAATATGTTGACGTGTGTTAAAACATCATGTACATGTATCAGCATTGCCAACCCAAACTTTGAAACGTAAATGACTTTATGACAAGTCATAAATAAACCTCTATGGCCAGGTCATGAACTAAGAATGCGCCAAGAATTCTGCCAAGACCTAATTCGATCATAATAGCTTGAGCCAAAAAGATTTTAAGTACCGATTACAGCGTCCGTTCGACGCAAACTCTTCAAGCAGTTTTCAGTTAGCTGCCTAACGAAAACAAGAAGGAGTTTCCATACAACGCTATCCCAGCTAAAATTGCTGAAAACAATGACTTCAACATGTCATTTGATTTCAGGGCGACTTTGAAGGCTTTGTTTTCTGAAAATACCCATCTCTACGTCTTTGATGCTAGCAAAAGAACAATGAAGCGGGCTCTCCTGAAACGGGTGAGGAATAGAACACCACTCTGATAATTATGTGCTTCGGGTATACAGCTACTGACTGATCAGTTGGGCGAATCTTGAATGACCAAGTGTTTTCTGTAACGATGTTACTCCGTAACTTTTGTGAACTAAAATAACCGTTTTTGGATGTCTGGCGTATTTCAAATAGCCTACTTCTGAAATCTGCTGTAACCTACTTTTAAGATAGAGCTGCAGCGGTTTACTGAAGAACCGGTTGAACCGGGTTGAAGACAAAAATAATACCGGTTTGCGTTCTCAGTACCGATTCCAACCGGTGTTCTTCGTTTATTTCCGTAGCAGCAATCAACGGAAACATCTGGATATATTACTGACAACGCCTTTGCCGTTTGAGTCTGTTTTCTCCACTGCTCGGGAGATTCTGATAGACGAGGGAGCATTACTGAAGGCAGATCATGTAGACAGACTCATTTTTCTCTAGAACCCCCCCTCCCCCTTCACCCCCTCCCCCTTCACCCCCTCCCCCCTCCCCCTTCACCCCCTCTCCCCTTCACCCCCCCCCTCCGCAGGAAGTAAGCAGTCTGATGTTAGCAATGGTTTTATTGCATTAGTTGAAAAGCACATAGCCAAACATGGGAAAAAATCAAAACAAGACAACCGAAATAAAACTGGAATTTCGCTTTGAATTTTCGGTAAAAACGCTTTGCGAAGTTTTCGCAAAGTCGACTTAGGACTCAATTAAAGACAGCCTTAAAACTTTTGAAACATTGGACAAGCTTGCGCACCGTAGGTTGCCATGTCATGGAAATAATGAAAGACAGACATAAAACTCCAGCGTAAAATTCATTCAGCCATAGAAAATGGCTCTGCGTCGCTTAGCTTGACTGGTTCAGTATTGTTCGCTCTCTGCCGTTCCGAGTGCAACAAACGTAATTTCTCATATATTATGTACGAAGCGAAGAGCCGGCGGACTTGTTATCCATTCACAGATTTAATGTGTCGTCAAAATCAAGTAGAAAGCATGTGAAATAGCCAGACAGAACAATGGAATGAACCTTTTCATCAACCTGTTCTGAACATTGACTGTGTATTGATTGCAACGGAGAACAAAAATGTATCAAAAGGTTCTGTTTTGCAAAGACGGTAGCAACCATTACTACTTCATGTAAGTGTAAAAGCTGTTTGGAAGAGAATGTTATGACATAACATTAGTCGGTGATTGGTTCCCATGGCGGCTACGAGACACACCTATACGGAATTTACCAGACTTGGAATTGCAAGGAAGGGCTTGGAGTTCTTCTTAACTCTTTCTCTCTCTCTCTCTCTCTCTCTCTCTCTCACTCTCTCTCTCTCCTCTCTCTCTTTCTCTCTCTCTCTCTCTCTCTCTCTCTCTCTCCTCTCTCTCTCCTCTCTCTCTCTTTTTCTCTCTCTCTCTTTCTCCTCTCTCTCTCTCTCTCCCTCTCACACATAAACTTAGACATTCTCCCTCTGAAGGAAAGACTAGGCTATAATAAAGGTACCCCTAAAAGCAAAATTATTACTGGATGTGTACCTGCAACTCTACGTGCCAAAGTTACTATGTAATGAGGAATTCACGCCAATTTATGAGATTGAACAATCCTCTTCCTGTTTAAGTCTAGTTCTGTTTATTCAAGTAGCAGTGTCTTAAACTCTCTTACGACCATCCTGCGGAAAACTACCAGTACAAATGTTTTAAAGCGCATGATGATGTGAGTCTTACTTTATGAAGTCAAAATAAATGTAATTTGTCTTAAAAGGTATTCATTTTTGTATTTAACACGCCCCTCCCTCTTTTTACATTTAGTCAAGTTTTGACTAAATTAATGTTTTAACACAGACGGGGAATCGAGACGAGGGTGGTGGTGGTGGTGGTGGTGGTGTGGGTGTATGTGTGTGTGTATGTGTGTGTGTGTGTGTGTGTGTGTGTGTGTGTGTGTGTGTGTGTGTGTGTGTGTGTGTGTGTAGAGCGATTCAGAGAAAACTACTGGACCGATCGTCATGAAATTTGAGAGTTCCTGGGCATGATATCCCCAGACTATTTTTTTTGTTTTTGTTTTGATAAATGTTTTTGATGACGTCATATCCGGCTTTTTGTGAAACGGAAGGCAGCACTGTCACGCCCTCTTTTTCAGTCAAATTGATCAAGCAATCTTCGACAAAGTCCGGACTACGGGATTGAATTTTAGCTCGGCAGCGTAAACGTTTATTGATTAGTTTTAAAAATGATTGCATCGTATTTCTCAATTTCTCCTGAATTAAAAAATATATACATATGTCATGTTTACTCTAAAAATTTGCTCAGAATTTACAGAAAATAGGTTAAGTAAGTATTGTGCTACGCGGAGACGAGCGTGACCCGTCTCGGTCTTTGGGGTGTGGCTAGTCGAGACTATCTTAATATAGTCTCGGCGATGACTGTTTTTGGCTCACGTAAGTGTAGCCTATGCGATCGTAACTTTGTCTGTCTGTGCGTGCGTGCGTGCGTGCGTCTGTGCGTGTGTATGTCTGTGGTAGAAACTCTAACATTTGAAGACGTCACATTCCATTGACGTCACATTATGACGTAAGAGGGTTAGACGTCACGCGAAGGAAGTACTGAAAGTCTCGGTCATTATTATTTTGAGCGCGCCGAGACTAGTTGGCAGTCGTGTCCTTGTAAGTAGGCTACATGCAGACAGACAGATCTAGATCTAGTGTCTCGCTTTCTTGCACAGTTTCACCTATGCTCTTTCTGTGTGTGTGTGTGTGTGTGTGTGTGTGTGACGGAGTGATTGAGTTTGTGTTACTGTTTGTCGATTACTTACGTGAGCCTTGATGGCTTCGCCTCTTGTTTGTGTGTTATTCTGTTACTTTAATGGCGACAGCTTGACTAAATGTTTTTATATATATATCGCTTCACGCGACTTGTTTTGGTATACTATACACAGACCCTTTTCGGATGAAGGTACTTGAAGACAAACAACCATTAAGATTTGTGATGATTTATGCAATGTATGATTTTGTTTTAAATACAATGCATTGCTAAGAGCATAGTGATTTAAACTTTATTGCATCAGTGCAATCTGCTCTATACTACTAAATTCACATCAATGAACATGCAAATTCCCTCTATGCAAAGCATGTTGTGTACATATGTATAATGACGTGTGTACTTACTTCAGTTATCTGTTATACATGTAGAAGTGTTTTTGTTTGTTTTGTTTTGTTTTAGTTTTTTAGTTAGTCCCTCTTTAGGGCGAGGGCTAGATTGAAAAAGCAGATCACTGCTTAATCTATTATTAATCTATAAATGTCATTGTCAATCTCTCTCTCTCTCTCTCTCTCTCTCTCTCTCTCTCTCTCTCTCTCCCCCCTCTCAATCTCTGTCTCTGTCTCTCTGTCTCCCTCTCTCTCTCTGTCTCCCTCTCTGTCTCCCCCCTCTCTGTCTCTGTCTCTCTCTGTGTCTCTGTCTCTGTCTGTCTCTGTCTGTCTCTATCTCTCTATCTCTATCTCTGTCTGTCTGTCTGTATGTCTGTCTGTCTCTGTCTGTCTCTCTCTCTCTCTCTCTCTCTCTCTCTCTCTCTCTCTCTCTCTCTTTCTCTTTCTCTTTCTGTTCGCAGAAGAAAATCCCGAGCATCAAGAAATAGTAAAAGTAACAACTTTGTTGATGTTTTTTGTAATAGTACAAGAAACGTGGGAAGAAGCCACTGTCTGTTTACGAATTTACACGATAATTAGTTAGAACATCGTTTTTCATTATTACTGCATTTCAAGATGCAAGATTAGAATGTTTGTGGGGATATAGCTCAGTCGGCAGCGGCGCTGGCTTCAAAACGAGTTTAGTCGCTATCGGCGTTGGTTCCTCGAGAGATAAAGTTTCCAGAGACAACTTTGTGCAGACTATCCTCAGTATCCGAACACTCCCGTGTGCATGCCTGCGCACGATAAAGATCCTAGGTTCACAGCGACAGTCTCAAGACTTCAAAACACGATCACACGCATGCAGGGAAAAAGAAAAGTAGCGACGTATTGTATGGCAATTGGCTTTTCCATGGACAAAGCAACCAATCATTTTTTTTATGAGTATATAGTCTCACTCACAGGACTATATGATAATCTTATCTTATTTTATTTTAGTTTTATAAAAAAAAAAAATTGCAAATATTGTAGTGTCTAAATCTGTGGTATGTTGTAATTTATATCCGTACACTTTATCCCCCCACCCCCATCCCCCCGGAAAAGGAAGCTTTTTGTGCTTTTGTGAGTGGGTGTCACAATTGGGATTTTTTTTAATAACTTATGTGACAGATAGGACAATCCCATTTCCATACCACCGGTTTTTCGAAATAAGCCATGAACCTCAAATGCAGACGGAAACTGCAAGAAGCAGAATTCTTTTCAATTCAATCATGAATTCGAAAAGGGAAAAAAAGAAAAAAAGAGAGCGAACAAGAAACACCGCCAAAAGCATTATTGCAAGGTATTCAACCAATCATCCCCCCCCCCCCCCACCCCCCACTTTCTTCCTCCCCCTCCCGCCCTCTCTCTCTCTCTCTCTCTCTCTCTCTCTCTCTCTCTCTCTCTCTCTCTCTCTCAAGGGACGAATGCGTCAGTTGAATGCAAGGTACGATTGCTTAATTGGACATTGCAAAAGACAGCCTTTTTGACGTTCAGTTACACCCCCCCCCTCCCCTCTGCTTGTGTATGGGCTGGTGGCCTCACAAATAATGCAGGTGTCATTGTCAGTGTCCCCTTCTTTTTCTTAGCTTCCTGCTCCTCTAGCTCTCTCACCCAAGAATAATAAATATGTCATACACAATGTGGAAAAAAAGAAAAAAAAGTGTTTTCAGTATGACATTTATTAAAAATTAAAGAGTCTGTCAGCACCAGGCTTCCGCTGTTCACACTGAAATGTGCACGGGGGCTTGTAAGGCACACTACCATATTCTAATATACATTATGCCCGGCAAGCAGGTTGCATTTCTTCAGCCTTGGTTTTATCACTCAAATCGTGTACAAAAAGAAATCCGTCATTCTACGAAGGAAACCTACGCCCTACAAAAGACAACTTGCGCAATAATGAGCCCAATTAATGCATCACTCTGGTTATGTTCCAAAACAAACGCAGAAACCTCTTCAATCGCTGAGTTTACCACAGTGAATTAACACATAAAGGTCAAATTAACTGTCTCAGATATGGCCAGGCTTTTACATGGGATAAGACCATCCCTCCACTTGCTCATATACCAAAATGAACAGCCTCGGTGCTCTCTGTGTTCAGTGGTATTTTTGTTAAAGAATAATGTTTGAAAAAGGCACTTAATTATGCCTGTATCGGAGAATATGATTTCATTACAAAAAATCACCACAGCAAACAGTCAGAGTGTTTAGTTTTGGTATGTGACCAAGTGGAAGGATGGTCTTGTCTCATGTGAGAGCCCGACCAGATCTGAGACAGTGAGGAGGAATTGTTTTCACGAGGCGGAGTGAGCCTTTCAGGTACACGATTGTATAATTATACGGGTCGTTTAAAAAAAATGTCGCGAAAGCTGTCCCCGGACTTTGGCTCTGCACAGTCGTCGCGTCTTAAAACAAACTAGACAACATTTTGTATCATTTTGTTCATTGTCCAAGGGTCATTAACTTCCTGTATCAAAAATACCATTTTATGTTAATATGGTTTGTAGAGCGTGAGTTATCTGACGCAAGGGTGCCGAAAAACGAGTGTCTCACGGTCGCCAACCAGTCTTTCAGATCTATTTTTTTTCCTGTTTTTCAGTATCGGATAATTATGAAATTTGGTCACATTATAGTCTTTATTGGTTTCTTTTTGCTAAAGTTAAAATTTTCATTAAAACTTGGTCTTAGGGGTGCATAATACGAAAAAAACCTGTTGTCCCACAAAAATGTCCTCGTTGTTACGACTGAAGAAAATTGATAACACTAAAAAAATGTGGATCTAATTAGATCTAAAGAAAGATAATTCTTTCATCAATTGATTAACTACAGATATACAGTTGCAGACGACATGAAAAACATCAAAATATTGCTGCCTTTCAACTAAGGTGAGATGTCCCTCAAAATTTTGTCCTTGCTGTTACGGTACTTTGAAATTGAAAGAGACTTTCGATTCAAACTCTGAAAATCTCACAGTTTGAAAAGATTCGGATCCAGATCAAGAATCACAAGTTTATTTCAAAGCGACGTCGCTTTGGAAATTGCGACACAAAAAACACCCAAAATGTCCTTGCTGGATCCTTGCTGTTACGATTCTGGGGCCAGTTTCCACAGGCCTTCGAATTCTAGAAGAAATTTTCACGTCTTTACATGTATACTTTCAGCTCAGCAGAACGTGTTGTTTTGTGCTTGTAATTGCAGTGGTTAGCGCATCGGGCTGCGGGCCGGGAGGTCGTGGGTTTGAATCCCATCAGGGTCATGTGGGTTTTTCGGGCTACGGTCGGCTCCTACCCAGAGTGGAAGTGCTATGGTTCCTATGGGAAGGCTTGGATCACACAGCCGAGTGTAATTCACTTAACGAATGCGACTTTGAGGGTGCTCAGGTTGTGTTTACCTGACCAACACCGCAGATGCGGCACTGTTCTCAGGCCTGGTTGACACCAGGATATATTATGACAGTAAGCGTAGAGTGCTGCCCTGTCACGTAGTCTCAAACCAAATTGGAAATCCATAGCATCATCATTATAATCATCCTCATCTCATTAATCATCCAAAATGTAAATTGTCCTTGCTCTTGTGGCCCTTCATGCCCGGAGCTCTCATGGTGACCTTGGTCTCAGTGTTCCTGTTCCTTCCTTCCCTGAATAGTAGTTCTGCTGTCAGTCTTCAACGTGTGACGTTCTGGGGGGTCGACGGAGGGACGTAGTGGCGGTCTGCTCTCTGGAGGGGACGCTCACTCAGTCTGGCTCCGTGACTTAAAGTCAATGTCGTTTGTAGGGGGCATAGTAGGTAGGGGGCATAGTAGATAGTGGGCTCGGGACAGACCCACTACTGAACACCGTCGAAGTGACTCAGCAGAAGTGCAGTGTCATCTTCCGAGGGTAGCCAACCGCAGCGACCCGACATCCCCCCCCCCCCCCCCCCCCACCCCTGGAGCGTCTGTAAAATCGACAAGTCTGGCAGCGGAACGAAATTCAGAGGTGGTTGGATCAGCGAGTGCAGGGACGGGGCGGTGTGAGAGCACAACGGGACAAAGGAACAAGTGTAAAGACGGGAATTTTTTTTAAAAACATTGTTATTGTGTTGTTCAAAAACGACTTTTTAATGTCAGTCACTCCTTCATCCATCTTGCCTGTGATCGGACAGTGTTCTTACCCTGAACTTTTGAACCAGCTAAATTTTGCTCGCCAGTTGGACTGACGAGAAAAAGAACTATCGATAGCTTCAGCTTCATAGCTGCGGTTGCGAAGGAATCGAAAACACACATAGTGGAAACAGTGTCTGTCTGCTCGTATGTGGGGGTGTTTTGTGTGTGTACCTATCTCGTCCTGTTCCTCTCTCTGGCTCTGTCTGTCTGTCTCTGTCTGTCTGTCTGCATGTCTGTCTGTCTGTCTCTGCCCCCTCTCTCTCTCTCTCTCTCTCTCTCTGTGTCTCGGTCTTTCTGTCTGTCTGTCTATCTGTCTGTCTGTCTGTCTGTCTGTCTCCCCCCTCTCTCTCTCTCTCTCTCTCAGTAAGTCATGTTTAGCTTATTTTGGGAGCGACGGGTGGAATTTTCTCCGGAATTGGTTCAAGTCCCAACCATTATCAATACTTTCAAAAAACAACTTTCATTACATGTAATGTTATATTACGAAAAGACACAGTGATGGAAGACTTCGTTTTAGACTTATTTTCATACTGATTTATATTTGTTCATAGCATCAGTATTTCATCATATAAAAACTCCCAGTTTTAATAACACATTCACATTTTGTTAAAAAAAATGTATGTTCAGTGAATTCCCTGTAATGTGAACATAGTACTGTGAATTCTTATTTTCTACCTTTTTTTTATATATATTTTATATTATATATATGAATGTCCGTGTATGATATGTGATTAGAGTAGTCCCTCTCTATACGAGGGCTGGTTGATAAGAAAGCACGTTTGTATTGCTTATACAACAACCCTCGTAAAATAAAATTTAATTTGATTTGATTTTCTCTCTCTCCTCTCTCTCTCTCTCTCTCTCTCTCTCTCTCTCTCTCTCTCTCTCTCTCTCTCTCTCTCTCTCTCTCTCTCTCTCTCTCTCTCTCTCTCTCGCTCTTGCTTGCGCGCGGAAAACATAAGGTCACGGGAGAAAAACACACACACACACACACACACACACACACACACACACACACACACACACACACACACACACACACACACACACACACACACACACACACACACACACACACACACACACACACACACACGAAACCAACAACAAGCAAACAACAACTGTATAAATTATGAAAACTACATAAAGAACGATTAATTGTTTTTGTGATCTACTCATAAAATGCCTATAACTCTCTTTTCACTCCGTTTTTATTTGCGATTTTGTCTAGTAAGAATCACAACAGACCAACGAACAAAGGCTCCTGGTGTGTTCTGGTATTAAACATGACATTCTTTGTAGTAATATACCTGTAAACGTAGGTAATCTACCTGATAATTTTCTTCCGACCAGGATTTGATATGTAAACAATGGGTGATTTGCTAAAGGACCAGGCTTTTTCTAACATAGTAACCTACGAACATATCATTCTCCGATGGACTTCTATATATAGATCGATTTTTGAAGTGCTAGTTTCTGCCATGAGATAATTTACAGTCGCAGATGATTTTTTAAAAATCCATTTTAAAACCATGTGCCGCAACACAGGGATCGCCTTCCGACCAGGATTTGATATGTAAACAATGGGTGATTTGCTAAAGGACCAGGCTTTTTCTAACATAGTAACCAACGAACATATCATTCTCCGATGGACTTCTATATATAGATCGATTTTTGAAGTGCCAGTTTCTGCCATGAGATAATTTACCGTGGCAGATGATTTTAAAAAAATCCATTTTAAAACTATGTGCCGCAACACAGGGATCGCCTTAACCAGTAATTTCCACCAAGGGCACGGTAGTGCAATTTTATTTTTATTATTATTAATATTATTACAATTTTTGTGCTTGTGTTTTTTTTTCTTTTCCGGCCTTCCTTTTAATTCGTGTTTTCTTGCTGCCTGAAATGGTTTCCATGGCAGCTGGTAAGATGTGAGTTGAACACTGGATTTTAGGTTATGGACACTGGCAGAATGGCAACCAAAAGGCAGATGTTTAAAATGCTGCTCCTACAATTTTGCACATTTAGCAATTCCGTGCAATCTCTTTAGAACTGTCATCCCCACAAAAGAACATGTGAGTTTGTGATTATTTAGATGTTGTTGCTTTTTAAGCATGCAAAAATGTCGGTTTTCAAACGTTTATGAAGCATAACATAAAGTGGTATTTAGTTATACAAAAATAAATCCGCACAAAGACAACAATAGTATCAACCAGCCCACATTTAAAATGGTATCACTTTTCAAGGAAAAAAAGCCTGAGCGGTTAGAAAGGGCAGTAATGATGCTTTGAACACAGTTTTGAAGAGAGAAAATAAACACACCCTGGAAGCGCTTTCCAGCAATTGCAGTTCAGGCTCAGGTGAGTGCCAAGAGCTTTTAACTTGTCGGGACAAATCACATTTTTACATATTAGAGTGATGCGACATTTTTAGGACCCACACATAGAGAAACAAGGTCTTAAAAAGGAGGGAATCCTAAATTGGGGGGGGGGGGGGGGGGGGGAACAAGGTCTTAAAAAGGAGGGAATCCTAAATTGGGGGGGGGGGGGGGGGGAAACTAGGTCTTAAAAAGGAGGGAGTCCTAAATTGGGGGGTCTGAAAAGGGGGGGTTCCATTAGATATATCGATAGGACAAAGAAAATCTGTCCTGCCATATGCGTACATCTAGTCTCGGGAAAGGAGGAAGGGGCACAATAACTGCTTATCAAACAGGAGCTAGGTTCTCTAGTGATTGTCACGGCTACACATTTTCCCTATCAGCTTTATTGTATTGGTGGTACAGTATGAGTACAAATCAAAAAACAGATAGGCTGCTAATGTTCCAAAATGCAGAATAAAAAACCCATTATTATTTGTCATCATTTTCACGAGTTTTCATTTATAACCAGCTGGGTAACAAAAAACACAGAGCATTTGCAACTAATCTCTGTAATCACAAAGTCACAACACATTTAAAAGAAAAGCCATATGCCAGAAACTTACTGAACTCGCTAATATGATGGCAGCGCTGCTCTGTAATTTTTGGCTCACGTAAGTGTAGCCTATGCGATCGTAACTTTGTCTGTCTGTGCGTGCGTATGTGCGTGCGTGCGTGTGTATGTCTGTGGTAGAAACTCCAACATTTGAAGACGTCACATTACATTGACGTCACATTATGACGTAAGAGGGTTAGACGTCACGCGAAGGAAGTACTGAAAGTCTCGGTCATTATTATTTTGAGCGGGCCGAGACTAGTTGGCAGTCGTGTCCTACATGCAGACAGACAGATCTAGATCTAGTGTCTCGCTTTCTTGCACAGTTTCACCTATGCTCTTTCTGTGTGTGTGTGTGTGTGTGTGTGTGTGTGTGTGTATGTGTGTGTGTGTGTGTGTGTGTGTGTGTGTGTGTGTGTGTGTGTGTGTGTGTGTATGTGTGACGGAGTGATTGAGTTTGTGTTACTGTTTGTCGATTTCTTACGTGAGCCTTGATGGCTTCGCCTCTTGTTTGCAATGGGAAGAAAAGCGACGATCAGGTTACGTTTGACGTCACAGAGAAGTATGACGTGTTATGTCAAACTTTTGACGCGCTTTGGGGCCCTGAATTGCATTCTAAAAATTACGTTCAGAATAGGGATCGCCATCTATTATTATGCGTACTGTTGGTTTTCCAAAATGATGACAAAAACAGTGTTTTGTGGCTTGTTGTCAGACCAGCATTTTTTGTTGGTCTTCGGGGAGCATATCATCTTCTAAATTCATCTTTATCAACCTCGGCCTTCGGCCTTGGTCGATGAAGATGAAAGAGAAGACGATATGGTCCCCTCGGATCAACACAAAATGCCGGTCTGTCAACAAGCCTCCAAACATCTTATAGTGTCCAACCGAATGGATATTTTTAAAAACCTAAACCGATTTGTGGCCATCAACATGACTGTATATAACACGAGAGGGAAGCTATACAGTTTCTTTATTGATGAACAGTTACAAAACAAATACAAAATACGATATCAGAAGGGCAGCATTACATTCCGTAATAAGATAATGGAAGTCGCTTGTTAATTTCAATGCTTGCTATTCTCCCAGGTGCAAGGCGATTGGTTCCGCAGAAGTCTCACTTACTATTGTTGCACACGCCGTGTGCATTTAGAGCGATTACGTCCCTTTGTTTCTAAGATTACATTTCGTAGTCGTGTTTTGATCTTAGTGGAAGACAACACTTCACAGATACTGATTCTTATAATTGTGACAGCAGTAGTTGTTCCAGCAACGTTAGGGGATTTCCCCCCACGGTTTCTATCCCCGCTACGGTAATACTTTACACGTGCGCTGTGTCATGCATACAGGTAATTTCAAGAAAGAATTCGGATCTAACTTTGTGTTTTGTTTTCCGTAGTCAATACGATATGAAATTAATAATACAGATTACATGTAAGTGACATCATAAAATAAATCAAACGGACAAAAATGTTCGTTTACCACAGAGTCAACAATAAACTTAGATCAATGACAAAAAGTGGAAGGCGAAGGAATCGGACTCGGAACAACATTTTTCTCTCCTTCTAATGGAGGCATTAAACCTAAATCTGTAAATAGACTGGAAACAAAATTCAAATGCCATTCACAAACACACCTTTAATATTCATAATATGTGTACAATTTCTACACTATTTGCCGAAGTATCTAAATATCTAAAAATAAAATTAAAACAAACCCAGAGTCCATCTTGAACACAAGGCCAGTACTGTAACTGCCCTTGATACGGATCGATCCAAGGGGGGGCAATCTCAGTCATCTCAAAGAGGGAAATCCAAACGCTATCCGCCTTGTTCGATTTTATGGGCTTGGACGATAGAGAAAAATAAGAAAAGCAAACACTGGAGTATACCTGGACGAAATTTCTATCAAGAACGCAGAATTGATTTTTTCTGAGTTTTTTTTTTGCCGTAAGCGCCATGTTTATCGGAGCAGGAAACTCTTCCAGAGTGAGGCCCCTTTGTTGATGCATGTCAACATCAGATGTGCGAGACGCGATAAACATGGCGCTTACGGCAAAAAAAAAACCTCAGAAAAAATCAATTCTGCGTTCTTGATAGCAATTTCGTCCAGGTTTACCCTAGTGTTAGCTTTTCTTATTTTTCTCTATCGTCCAAGCCCATAAAATCGAACAAGGCGGATAGCGTTTGGATTTCCCTCTTTGAGATGACTGAGATTGCCCCCCCTTGGATCGATCCGTATCAAGGGCAGTTACAGTACTGGCCTTGTGTTCAAGATGACCCAGAGTCACAACTTGACGAGACTCACACTATATCGAAAGCAAACTTACCTTCAGAGACTTGTCAGCTTTCTTCGAAAATTCGGGCTGGTGCTGCTCCCTTTCTCTTTCGTTGTCTAAGATTTCTTGGAGTTAATGTTCAACGTCTGGTTCGTTTGTTCGATTTACACGCTGGTCTCAGAATTGACCACTTTCCTAATCTTTTTCTTGACCAATCAAGTTCAAGCTCAAAGTCTCCGTCCCAAGCGAAAGCGGAGGAAAAGTTCTAGCAGCGGCGATCGTTCAGTGGGGCGAAGCTGCACAGCCAACAGACTTAGCTGGACGATAGCACGTGATGTACGGTCGGTGGCTGAGTCTAAGACTTTCTGAGGAGGTTTCCTCAATACTGACCGTGCTTGAAGGGAGGGGGGCAGAGAAAAGGAAAGTTCTGGCGTCTTCGCGGCCTTTTTCACTGTTCACCGTTTGCTCTCTCTCTCTCTCTCTCTCTCTCTCTCTCTCTCTCTCTCTCTCTCTCTCTCTCTCTCTCTCTCTCTCTCTCTCTCTATCTCTCTCTCACGGCTCGCACACCGCGTCGTTCGCCAATTCCACGCCTACCGCCTTTTTTTTTTTAACCCCCCCCCCCCCCTCACCCAAATCATCTACCTATCCTTCCTCCTTCTGCATAAGGGTGATGATACTGACGTCAGGGCTTTTAGGACTTAATCCAATTGGCCGAGGAGACCAAGGGAGTGGGTGAGAACGAATAGAGAGGGGGTTGGGGGGGGGGGGGGGGGGGGGAGGCGGGCAGCATGAATGACAAAGCGCGGAGTCGGGTGTAGGGTGTAGAGGGGTGGGGTTGGATTAGGGTGGGGCTGTGATGGCGGTACTGGGATGTGGAGGGTAGTGGGGTGGAAGGGCGTGTCAGATTGGACGCAGATACAGAAATAACGAGGTATATTCTGATGTGGGGGCGGCAGTCCAAAAACGGATTCCAGAACTGTCTTTTTATGTCAGGACGAAGAGAAATATGGCGTAAAAAGGAGAAGGAGGGTTGGGGCCGGGGGGGGGGGGGGGGGGCGGGGGGGGGGGGGGGGAAGAGTGGTAAGGGGGGTTTGGGTGGGTTTGTTGACCAAACAAGAGTTTAACGTGGGTTGATGACGACATGAGGGAACGACTTTTTCCCCGGTAGCGAGAGCTCCAGAAATAACGTCCCTTTGGAAGCCAGACACTTGAACACATACACGCACGCACGCTCAGGAATATGCACGCACACACACACACACACACGCACAAACACACACAAACACACACACACACACACACACACACACACACACACACACACACACACACACTCTCTCTCTCTCTATCTATCTATCTATCTATCTCCCCCTCCCTCTCTCTCTCTCTCTCTCTCTCTCTCTCTCTCTCTCTCTCTCTCTCTCTCTCTCTCTCTCTCTCTCTCTCTCTCTCCGAAGTTTGGGGGATTGAAGCAGACAATACACCTATAGTAGTGGGGCTCGTATGTTGCAGACGCACTAATCAATCATTCACATCTTGCAACAAACATCATACTTTGTGATATTGTTCCTTATGATTATTTAAGGGATTTCAGATACAGAGCCACTTCAGAAATCGTTTTTGTTTTTGTTTTTGATAGGGAATAAAAGGCTGCATTTACAGCAGACGAAATTCCTACCAAAAGCGCTCAGCAGTAAATATTCCCAACTCAGCAAATTTAAAATTCAATGGTTTACCATGCACCAGAAGTTGTCTGCTGATAACACATGCATGACATAAATACTCTTATGGGTATTTTTGTGTTCTGGTATTTAATTTGATCGTTTTTAGAATTTTATATATCCGCAGCATGAAAATTCAAGATGGCGGCCTCCGCAACATTGCTTGTTTTGATTTGAGCGAAACTCGAACAACGTTTCTGAAGGTAAGTTTTCAAGAATACGCATCCATTCACCAATGTCACATCATTTTACTGTTTAATTCTCCCCTGGGGTCTGTTATTCATCGGGTGAAGCGCTGAAATGCAGAGACTTTGTTTAATCTTGCAATTGCTTATTAGCTGGATTGTGATGCTGATAGATCTAGATCTATCTGTTGATTACAAGTAAGGAAATCATGATCGCCACGCTGGTGATTTTAAACAGATTAAACGAACTTTGAATAAAAGGCGAGGAGAAAGAGATAGTTCATGGTATGATAAATGATTAGTCCTGCCTACGTTAAGGACTTCCATAAGTCTCTAAACGGCTGAGGTGGGGAGGGGTAGAGTCAAAAACTGAGTGAGGGAAGGCCAGATAGTAGGATGACCAGCTGGAGATAAAAACACTCCACTCCCCATGTCTTTACAGTGTTGTGATCAAACTTTCAAAGACGGTAGGTAACAGACAAAAGCATACAGTGTATGCTAATCAAATGAGATAAGTGGTTTTGAAAAATGAAGAGGTACCGCTCTTTGAGTTTTACAATTTTGGTTTGTTGCTTGTTTCTCATCCTTTTGCTTATTTTAAGTTGACCGTGCATTGGTGTGAATTTTATTTTTACAGGATATATCAAGAGTTACACCACATGCCGGTTCCTGGGAACAAGCGTTCTGCAATTATTCCGGTGCCACAGAAGGGAGCTGATTTCACTAGTACTACTGTATCAAGGTTTGTTACCTAATACATCCTGTCTAGCTTAACAGTAAGATTTTTTTATTTGTATTAATTGGAACATGTTTGCACATCATTTGTAAGCGACCTCTGTGAATTTGATGGGTTTAACGTACCCTCACTATGGTCAACATTCTGTTAGCGACTGTTTGAAGCGAATAAATGTAGCGGTCAGAAAGATTCCAGAATCAGTTGGGTCACTGGAAACTGTGTTTGTTTGTTTTTTAACCTGAAACAGTAAGAATTATACGAATTCATGAAATAAAATTTTCTTTCATTTTGGTCTGTTGTGTGAAGACTTGCTAACCCGGCTTTGACCGACTCTCTGAGATAGTAAACATTATTCAAATACATTCAAATAAAAATGTCACTTTTCATCTTTTGTGTGAAGGGTACCCCAGGCTGATTTCCTGCACCATGGATGTAGAGGAGGCCAGACAGTCTGCTTCTCATTCCAGCTGTGTTGCGTTTTTTTCTGCTCGTGAAGTGTATCGCCACATTGCCAAAGCCATTGGCCAAGAGAAGTCACCCTGTCAAGCCCAGTTTGCATAGCCTTACAGGCTGTGACACTATGTCGTTCTTCAATGGTATTGGGGAATCAGAAGGCTTGGGAAGTATGGCAAGCATTTGAAGACGTCACTCAAACTTTCTTCAGGTTTTCTGCTCCTCTTTGTAAGCTGAGTACCACTGACAGGGCAGCACAAGAGCTTTTTGGTGTACATTTGTAGGACAAAACCAGCAACGTACTGGGTGTAAACAGTGCTAGACGGTACCTCTTCAGTAAAAAGAGCTGCCAAATTGACCATAATCCCCTTACAAGTGAGGTGCTGCTGCAGGACATCAGATTGAGAAGAGCCATCTACCTATTAGACTTCCAAACTCTGTGGGCTGGCAGTTCAAGGATGGAAAGTGGGAGTCATTCTGGACGAGCTTTCAAGAGGTATCCAGCGTGTGCCGAGAACTCATGAGGTGTGCCTGCAAGAAGAGCTGTACAACAAAACGCTGCAAATGCTGCTAAGAAGGACTGCAGAGCACAGCTCTCTGCAAATGTGCTTGCATGCCTGTGAAAACTGTCAGCATCTAAACTATGCAAAAATATTATTGCACCCATTTTTATACCCCAACTCAAACATTTATTCCTGTGTCATTTTATTCAAACTGTCTATGCCATTAATTTAAAGGATATCTTTGCTATCTGGCACATTTTTTTTTTACATCATCATTTACGCCGTCAAAATAAGGATACCCTTGACGTGACAAAGAGATACGACAAAAACTTCGGGTACCTTTTAAAAAGCCGCCGACAATTCCTGAGGCACAACTGGGTCACTGTTGTATACGAAGAGAAAGTCAACTTGATTATCCATCCAGAACAGGTTGTTTTATTTCGCCATCTTGCATATTTCTAGTGTTGTGCCATTGTACCTACTGATGTATGTGTCGATCTCACGGATGAGATGTTTATGTGTCAAATTTGAGGGATACCCAAGTCAACTAAAATCCATGTATTTTAGCAATGACCAAGTGGGTTGCGTTGAAACTTTCAGGAATGTGTGTCTACACACGAGGCGTAGTTCAACCGTTTGAGTACACTTTCAAATCTTCACGAAATAATATTTTAAAAACTGCCACAGGTTTGTTGACTTACATCCCACATATTTTTGACTTCGCATGTATATATATATATATGACAGATGGTTGTTTCAAGTACTGCCAAAGTTTCTTTTGAGTATAGACACTTGCCGGAATGTGCTAGTTGTGTAAACACATGAGAACAAACAACGTTTTCGAAATACAGCGATTATGAATTTTAGTCGACTTTTGAGTTGATACATTACAGTTTTATCAGTTTTATTTTGGGGGTACCCTTATTTGGGCGGCGGTCAAATAACCCATGTAAAGGCCACCTTTTATCTTAAAAGTGTTCCAGTTAGCCAAGTTGAGTGCCCTCAATAGCATACATTGAATACAACAGCACAGGAATGAATGTTTTCGTTTTGGTATGAAAATTGGTGCAATGTATTTATTTTTGCACAGTTTAGGTAATCCACACATTCTTCAACCCTGCCACCCACACCGTCCAGTCATTCTCTGCACCAACAATACATGTATTGTTTTGTTTAAAAATGTTTTTGTGTTAGTTTCTATTGCAAGAGAATGTCTTGTAGGATCAAAAATGCCTAAATACCCTTTTATTGGCGGCCATTTTGAAAATTGTTAAAAAACTACTGATTTTTTGACTCACATGCGAAGCAAAAGTGAGTCTATGTACTCACCCGAGTCGTCCGTCCGTCCGTCCGTCCGTCCGGACGTCCGTCCGGAAAACTTTAACGTTGGATATTTCTTGGACACTATTCAGTCTATCAGTACCAAATTTGGCAAGATGGTATATGATGACAAGGCCCCAAAAAACATACATAGCATCTTGACCTTGCTTCAAGGTCAAGGTCGCAGGGGCCATAAATGTTGCCTAAAAAACAGCTATTTTTCACATTTTTCACATTTTCTCTGAAGTTTTTGAGATTGAATACCTCACCTATATATGATATATAGGGCAAAGTAAGCCCCATCTTTTGATACCAGTTTGGTTTACCTTGCTTCAAGGTCAAGGTCACAGGAGCTCTTCAAAGTTGGATTGTATACATATTTTGAAGTGACCTTGACCCTGAACTATGGAAGATAACTGTTTCAAACTTAAAAATTATGTGGGGCACATGTTATGCTTTCATCATGAGACACATTTGGTCACATATGATCAAGGTCAAGGTCACTTTGACCCTTATGAAATGTGACCAAAATAAGGTAGTGAACCACTAAAAGTGACCATATCTCATGGTAGAAAGAGCCAATAAGCACCATTGTACTTCCTATGTCTTGAATTAACAGCTTTGTGTTGCATGACCTTGGATGACCTTGACCTTGTGTCAAGGTCACATGTATTTTGGTAGGAAAAATGTGTAAAGCAGTTCTTAGTGTATGATGTCATTGCTAGGTTTAGGTCAAGCATGTGAGTCGTATGGGCTTTGCCCTTCTTGTTTATTTTTTCACGGTGGCTCTGTATCAGGTTTTGTTAAGCAAAAGCAAATGTCCATTTACGACAAATTTGCTGTTAATCACATGAAGTGAAATATGCCTAACATACCCAACCGTTTACACTGGCGGCCATTTTGAAAAATTGTTTAAAAACTACCCATTTTTTTATTTTTCGCGGTGGCTCTGTATCAGGTTTTGTTAAGCACATAACACTCTTCATATTTGCTAAATTTGGTGTTTGTTGCATGATGTGAATGATTTTGCAACATAGGAGCCCCACTATAGAGAGAGTTCATTTATTCGCACTTAAACGTTTTTTGAATACGAGTATGAGAACACCAAATGCTATGGTCTATGGAGAAACGGGAAGGTACCCCTTGTTAATAAACAGCTTTGTTAAATGCATTCGTTTTTGGCTACGTATATTGAGGATGCCACATCATCGCCTTCCGAGCAAGGCGTATAAAATGCTGAAATATCTCCATGAACAAAATAAGAAAACATGGGCCTCCTCGATCTGTGACACTCTGTACATGTACGGTTTTGATGAAGTATGGGAAAACCAAGGTGTTGGCGATGAGAGGGCGTTCCAACAGCATTTAAAGAAACACTTATTTCATCCTATAAGCAAACCTGGCTTGAAAATGTACAAGGAAGTGAACGTTTCTCTCTGTACAGAACCTTCAAATCAACCCTAACATTATCCAACTATTTAAGTGATTTGAAACATATTAAAGCTAGAAATCTTCTGATTAGACTTAGATTGGGAGTATCTCCTCAAAAAGTGCATCGATTTCGCTTTAATTTAAAGGTACTGCACTTGTCAAATCCAGGTGCACGGAGCCCCTGGGGCTTTTAGTCATACCTCAGGCAGCTATCCGTTAGAAGAACTACCAAGTTTCATTGACTTGCACCCAAAGAGTCAAGAACTGCGATTTTTTTACGAATTAATTTCGTACTCGGACCCGGCGGGTCTTGACCTATTTTTGGATCTAAATTTAGATCAGGTAGATCACCACATCATGCACAAAAAGACACGTCACTAGCAAACTATATCAGACATCATCATGAGTTTGTGTAAAACAAAACGGAGGCCGGAATCACTCAGTTGAATCGAACCCCGACCAAACACCACGTAATAACTAGGTTAATTTATGCACTCTCGTGAACAAGAAACTGTCGAGCTTCACATATGTCGTCGTTGGGTAGTTTTGGGTTTGTTTTACTATCATAGGAGGATTTTTGAACTGTAAATGCACTCAGCTGCAACAAATGCGCAAAACGAAGGCTGTGAGCTGCACTGTGCCTTTAAATGCAACCTCCGCTGATTTATCTTGTCCATTTTGTTGTGGCAGTGTTGAAGATGAAATCCACTTTGTTTTAGTATGCCCTAAATAATTATGCTGAGTTAAGAGAATATTATATTCCACGAAAATACACTAGAATCCCATCATTGTTTAAATTAACCATGCTGTTTTCAAACACTAGTAAGCCGCTATTGCTACGTTTTTCTAAATTTTTCAGGAAGGCGCTTTTCTTTCGTAATCCGTAATCCGTAAACGAAACAGGGCGATAGTCCCTTACAAAGCATACACGCGCTCGTAAACATACACTCACAGACACTCACCATTCCATAATGTATGACCACACGCAAACACAACCACCCATGTACGCGCAAGTGTGTGAAAAGCACACCGGAATTATTGGAATAGGATTATATATAATGAGTAGGATGTTCTTGTTTTTGTTTACTATGTGCATTTGTATGCTGGTGCTTGAGATGTGCTCATCTCCATGAAAAGGCCCAAGGCCTACTCATTAAAACATTCTCTCTCTCTCTCTCTCTCTCTCTCTCTCTGGGAGTGGTCTGCCCTTACCACCAGAGAAGGACGCAAATTTCGGAGCTCCGCAACATTTGATAAGTATCTTCTCCTAAGCTACTATTGCCGACCAAAAATGTCACAAACGGGACTGCCACATCGCCTGGAACAGTTCCTGATCAACTTAGTGGACGAAGTTGGGCTATCTTCTTGGAAAATCCAGGGGGAAGGTGACAGTACAACAGTTGTGTTGAGGTTTGCTGGGCCGCCATCAGACCAAGCCAACATAGCTCACTACAGGAAGAAAAGCAGGTCACAAGTAAAGCGTGATGAAACAAGAAGAAAGAACTTCGTGCAACGCAAAGCAGCTGAAGCGGAACAGAACACAACGTCATCGGTAGAGGCCCCTGTCAACAATAGCCGTGCTTCTTCTACCCAGCACGTGCAGGATGTGCAAACCAGTGTCACTCACGCACCTGCCCACTGTGACACTGCAAGCTCAACCACGTGCGAGAATGTCAACCCTTGGGTGTGTAGTGCTGTGACGTCACAGACAGCAGACGACGGAACCACTACAGCTGAACTGGCAGCAACGGACCGTGAGTTTGAACCAGATGATGTCTACGACTTAGCCTCACACTGCTCAAAGAACGTGCGACTTAGAGAGAAACTGTTAAACAGAAAGAGGAACCGCACTCTCACAAAAGTAGTGTGCGAAAGAAAAGGTGGAAAGAAGACGCTGATTGCAAGGGGAGACGACTACGTCCTGACATACGACTGCGAAACAGCACAGACAACGTCATTCCGAGAAGAGGAGGAAACGCCCCCGTGTGTCCGGCGTCTGCCCCAAGTCGACCGCAACGTCTTTAGAGAAGAAATCGACCATCTCACTACTGACCTTCATGTCGTGTCTACACTGGTACAGTGCTACCTCCGTGCCATGCCAGACTGACTATTGTCGCTTAACTACAGGGCACACATATTTCATGTGTGTTTGTGACAAACCGCGATCGATATGGAACAATACCGCGATCGATATGGAACAATACCGCGATCGATATGGAACAATACCGCGATCGATATGGAACAATACCGTGTTCGAAACGGAAAAGTTATTTCCTGACTTGGATTACAAGTTGGATGCTTCGGACCGAATCACGATGCATTGTTTTTGTGTAACCAATATGTACACTGATGTTCGTGGATCGTTCGATTACCCAACCCCCCAGCACCCTTTTGCTATAAACAATATGAGTTTTCGCAAATAAACATTCTGATTCTGATTCTGATTCTCTCTCTCTCTCTCTCTCTCTCTCTCTCTCTCTCTCTCTCTTCTCTTCTCTTCTCTTCTCTCTCTCTCTCTCTCTCTCTCTCTCTCTCTCTCTTCTCTTCTCTCTCTCTCTCTCTCTCTCTCTCTCTCTCTCTCTCTCTCTCTCTCTCTCTCTCTCTCTCTCTCTCTCTCTCTCTCTCTCTCTCTCTCTCTCTCCGTGCTTATTTTCCCTTTAGTCTCTTCTTCATATCTTTGCTCGTTCCTATTATCGTAGTTGTTATACAGAAACTTCCGTGATCAATGAAAACATTTTGAGATCTGAAGCATCCTTGGAAGATCGTGGGCCGAGGGCATTGGAGAAAAAATCCTGCTTGTTTGCATTATGGCGCGTGATGCAAGTGCATCCTGGGGAATATTTCTGCTCTAGGTTATATCTCAGAACACCGGACTGATCTAAAATCACGAAGTTGCATCCACTTCACAATGCACAAGGTTGTACAGGGATAGGTCATAAGCAGATTAAGAAACATGTTTGTATGCTTGTGGATTCGTGAAATGGACAAGAGAAGAAGAGTAAATGTAAAAAGGATGACTTCAGACTAGATGACTTTCAGCTTGTTAACGTGGATTTCGTGGCAACACAATAAACTGCTTCAAATTGCTCATTAACAGTGGTAATGGAATCATACATCGAATCACGTATCAGTACAGTGCAGGAAAGTCAAATGAGCTTTCATACTGGAAATTGGATCCTTGGGTAGAAGATAGTTCTTTCTCAAAAACACTTGGTCAAACCATCCAGGGGAAAAATTTGTCCATATTTAGGTTTGAAGATTTGTTTAAACTGTGGTGTTCCTTATATAAATTATTTCGTGGCAGGGCAGTTTTTCAAATGGTTTTCGGTTTTCTGGACTACAAGCCGCTTGAAGTCTCTCTCTCTCTCTCTCTCTCTCTCTCTCTCTCTCTCTCTCTCTCTCTCTCTCTCTCTCTCATATTTGCTTGTTTGATTATAGTTAAGGCCTTGCCTGAGCGATGTTGGGATGTATATTAGCATTATGTATGCAACACTTTGCCCAAAACCTCAGGAACTCTGTCTCTGTCTCTCTCTCGCTCTCTTTCTCTCTCTCTCGCTGTCTTTCTCTCTCTCTTTCTCTCTTTCTATCTCTCTCTCTCTCATTTTCTCCACAATGACGGATGTTGTTGGCCGCCATTTCTACCTCTATGGGGAGGAGGCAGAGAGGGCGCGGGTCATTATCCTGGATGACATACACGCGGAGGTATCGCAATTGAAGAGCAGACAGAAACAAGACAAGCTCAGAGATAGTCGTAGAAATAACAGATTCAGGACTTGTTTCATCGACAATCGGTACGACATGCAATTACATTTTATGTGAATCTCATTCTCCGCCATGATCTCAGAGAGCAGAGAGTGACCAACTGGCACGTCAAGATGTACAAGACTGTGCATGGTGACAGAGCTGGAGGACTACACACTGCGCTGTCTGCGTTGCTGGACTCCCCTTGGCAGCGAGGACTTTGTCGTGGAGAGGGAGAGGGCTATACATACTACTTGGAGGCTTTGCTCGCTGTGATGCGACTCTGCCTGGGCTGATCGGTATCAACATAACTTCTCGCCATGTTGTGAACAGTTCCCAACGATGCAAATTCGAAAACACGTGACATTCCGCGGTGTAAAAGCAAACACACAATATGGTGAATCGCACAAACATTCTTCGGTTCGAATATTTCGAAAATATCATGTACTTCGGCCCCCAACCCCCTACCCCCTTACGAAAGGCCGGTGGTCTACAGCAAATAATATATTCGCATTCGTATTCGTATTATCTCCCTCTTTCTGTCTGTCTGTCTGTCTGTCTGTCTGTCTGTCTGTCTGTCTGTCTGTCTCTCTCTCTCTCTCTCTCTCTCTCTCTCTCTCTCTCTCTCTGTATCTCTCGTTCTGTCTGTCTCTGTGTGTGTGTCTCTCTCTCCTATCCGCTACCCCCATCCACCCACCCACCAACACCATCACAGCTCCCCCCTCCCCCCTCAACGTGACCTTCTGTTCTGGGATTTCCTTGAGCCAACAACGATGGGCTAGTTAGGGCATGGAGCTAAACTCAATTTACAAGCTCTGCCTAATTCCGAGCCCTGGCTCTGGGGCTGGCATAGAGAGGACTGAGGGAAAAAGAGAGCTGAGGGTCCATTGTTGGTGAAAAGCCATCCCTGATTAGTGAGCGATCATTGTGGGCTTTTCCAGGCGACGCTGTTGAGTCAAAGTGAATTTAGTCGCCTGTGAAAACAGCGGCATTCCCGAGCCGCTGTGCCATGGCTTAGAATTCGGATGGTGTCGCCTCGCTTGCCAATCGGGTTAAGGTCCCAGATGTTGACAGCGGCCATAATGGCCGCGCGACTGTCTCAGTCTCTTCTCCGCCTGACTGTCTTGCTCTCTGCCTGACTGAAGCTGAGGCTCTGAAGCTCGATCCAAACCTTAACGTCTGTACTTTTGTATTCGCCTCCACGCGCTGAGCTTGTGTGGTCCCCTTTACCGATGGGGGTATTTAGAGAACACGAGAGAAAGAGGAGCTGTCGAGCTAGACAACGGTCTTCCCATCGGACAGATGTCTGGACGAAGGTCTGACGTCACTATCTGAAAACTGAAGAATCTCTTTTGACAAAAAAAGAAGAAGAAACAAGAAGTATAAGAAGAAGAAAAAGGACAGCGTGTCGGATTTGATTACGAGTTGGAGATCTCTCTCGTTCATAGATGTCTTATGGTCTTCAAGCTGGTTACATTATTGTTCTGCTCGTGACAGGTTTCTACAAGGACTCCAGGACTGATCTGATGCTTCAAACTTTTAACTTTAGTCTGGGCCTGAGGCAGATTGGTTGTGCAGCACGAAGCGTTATTTGGCAGAACGGCTTCCAACTCTCCTTAGAACATTTGGCTGTAAAGGTCAATGCTACTTTTGCTTTGAATTTCGCACGAAACATACCTCCAGCCATTTTCTGTTATGCTCATCGTCAAAACGTGTACTTTTTGTGGAAAGAAACACGACAAAACACAACTAGTTCCAAGCCGTTTAATATAGTAGGCTATGTTATAATAAAAAGAAGCTTCCTATCCTTTCCCTGCAAAAAAAGAGACAACATACTACAACAAGCCGCTAAAAGCGATGTTAAAACTCTCAGTCCATTTGTCGGTCAAAAACAATCAAAACTGAACACACTGGATCAGACTAGTAAGTCCCGGCTGGCCGAAACCTGTCGACCAAGACAGTTCAAACCGGTCTCTGCAAATCATGAAAGAGTGAACCTAATATGTTTATGCACATTTTCTGAATTTGTGATCACATTTCGAATATATACGCATCTTATCTTCTTATTTTTTGGGATTCAGGAAATAATAAAGAGCACAATGAAACCATATATCTGTGTGTTATTTCAATTTCAAATTCATGGAGAATTTTAAATAACAAATTAAATATTTCACTCGAAGCTTCCAAGCTGAAATACAATTCCATAATTATATAGACCGTTTCAACGATTGGTTGACAAAAACTGCAATTAATTTATGGGAAAAATGAGGTCGCCACAGTGTCGCCTAACTGGGTTTTTTAAGGGACGGATATAGTGTCATAAACGAATGTAACTATTCACATGATAAACAGGGGGTTCTGCAGCAAAGACCAAAACCTGTAACTATATGTGACCCTCCACCACGAAATGAGTCGCATGTCACCTCGCGCGGTTCTGCGCTGGGTTTAATATAAGTCCGGGGAGTGTCTGGTAACAGTGTGAGGTTCACCTTAGTCACAGGCTTATAACTCAAACCGTTTTTTTCTCTTTTCTAAAACGGTTTTCACCACTGGATAGAGCATAAAAAAACTCTTCAGGAAAATGTGAAAATACGAAAATCATGCAAAGGTCACATGCAACTCATACCGTCGTGGAGGGTCACATATATGGAACGCCAACACTGACTTTTTAACCGGTAAAAGCAACCGTGTCACAAAATATTAACGGTAGACCGTTGCAATTTAATTATCATGTTCTGTTTGCTCTACGTAATTGCACACATACAGAAGAAAGTCTTTATCGCCGTCCTGGGAAATTTGGAGAGACTGCTCCATGTATAGGTTTAGGTTGATTGGATATCAGCTGTAGCTACCCAGCTTTAGTCACCGTTTCGATGGCTCAAAGTGAATCATACCGTAAAAAAAACCCACCTCGTGATTTGTGAGGGTAGGTGTGGTCATGGACCTGTGACGTAATACCCACAGATTGCTCAAATATAATGAACCCATTTATGCGCAGAAGAAAAGCAGATCTTAAACACATGAAAATATATTTTGACCGAAACACTGCTGTTTGCCATTCGGGCTGTACCTCTTCAAAAAATACCCTTAACTGTTTCTGCTGAGTGTAGAATATGTCTCGCTCTCTGACCGAACTGAACTTTAATTCAGTCCATCTGCCGACGGGTGCCGTGGCCTACACACAAGAACAAGACAAAGTGCGCACGGAAAAGATCCTTTAATCTATGTAAGAGTTCGATGGCTTATGGAAACACGAAAATACCCAGCAATCCTCCTCCGAAAGCGGCGTATGGCTGCCTGAATAGCGGGGTAAAAGCGGCCATACACGTACAAGATCGTGAGAGCTTCAGCCCATGAACAAAGAAGAATAACTTGAGAAGTCTTAACTTTTTGCGTTCAGTCTAGGATATGTCTTGCTCTCTGATCAAACTGTACTTTCATGCAGTTCATCTGCTAATAGTACATCAGTAGGTTTAAAATCAACAACTCAAGTGCCGGGTGCGTGACGCATTCATAATTGATTCTATTTGGAAGACAATGCGATCCTAGATGCTGTCCCCGGAGTGTCAGTTAATTTTGTATAACTGGACCAAGATGAAGGTGTCTGCTCTTTATGCAATAATAAAGCTGACCACTGTAAACAATTCTACTTCTGTACTTTTTGTTTCGTGTCTTCCTTCTCAAAGGGAACATGTACAGCAATGGGAGTATATACAGTTTTTGAGTGTGAAATAAACACACAATAGAACACAGAAAAAAACAGTCTACCAAACCATTTAATTCCTAACTGCAACAAAATGTTGAACTGCGGGGACATTGATTTGTCTGGTTTTCAGTTCCGTGTCTGTGTTGTTGTAAAAAGACGTGCAAGGATTTGTTTTGCTCAATAGATTCGGCGTTCACATGTCATTCTCTGCCCGCTGACCTCCTCAGTGTCTCTTCCCTGTCACAGTTCAAATCTAAACTAAAAACACACCTTCGAGCTTCTCCACAAACATCACCATACATACACTCTTCAAAAAAAGTTAAGGATCACTTTTTTACAAGCACGCCACACACAACAGACAAGACCGAATTCTTTCATATTTATTAAATTATATAATTGAACAACCAAGGAGTAATGACAAACAAAGCAAAGATCGAACGCGGCAGCGACAATTTAGCTAGAGTGTCTCAAACGTGACAACCCTCGAAAATGGAATTCACAACAATGTGAATCAGTGTCAATAACGCGTGTGCCCTCCGTTGTGTGCCAGGCATTCAACATATCGTTGGCGCATGGAGTGGATCAGGTTGCATATGAATGCTCTGGGAACTCCATTCCACTCCTGCTGGAGCCATTGCAGCAGTTGACCCAGATTGGCAAGAGGAGGGTGATGTTGCTGTACCCGACGACAAAGCTCGTCCCACATGTGCTCTATGGGGTTCAGGTCCGGGCTGTTGGCTTGTCACAGCATCCTGTTGACCCTGGCCTGCTGGATGAAGGTGTTTACAGCTGCAGAGCGATGGGGAGGTGCATCGTCATCCTGAAGAATCGCACGAGGGCCGATCGCTTGGAGGGCTGGAACGACCAGGGGTTGCAGGATCTCATTCTGGTAGCGGATACCGGTCAAGTTGCCCACTACATGGTACAGAGGTGTCCTTAGACGTGTGCTGATCCCTCCCCAGACCATCACAGAGCCTCCGCCAAAACGCTGTCGTTCCAGAACAGCGCCTTGTGCGAAGCGCTCTCCGCGACGCCTCCACACTCGGATGCGACCATCAGCAGGTTCCATTCCACACGTCCGACAGGATGGTTAGGGAGCTCCAGACGGGCAGCAGCGTGTGACCTCTTGAGGTAGATGTCCGCGATGGCACGCTGAACTGCCAGAAGATCCATGGGAATGTACTCTGAGGCAGGTGTAGCCCTGTACATGTGCCATGTTTGCTGCACACACAGGTCAAGACAGAAGCTGAAAATGGCCCACCACCATTTCTTGGATCGTATGGAGACTCGGTATTTGGCAATGTTCTGGTCCATTCTGTCGCACTCGCCCATTGTCTTGTTATAGTGTTTGATCAGGAAGGGCTGCGAGATCTTGACTCGTTTTTTCTCTGCCTTGGGCCACCGGGAGGCTGACTGCAGAGGGTTGACTCCTGCTGCATTGGAGACAGCGTTGACGATGTTGTTGTCGTTCCATCGAACCACTATCACTCCTGTGTTTTCGGCCTGTTGAAAGTCGTAAGTGCCTCTCTTGGTATTCTTCATTTCATTGATTGACTTCGGTGGGCACTGCTCGGTCCTGTTGGCACGAACCGTTCCTGTACATCCAATCTTCTTGCTCGTGAGGACGTCAACAAGCTTTGACTTGTAAACAGGTTATCAAAGGTCAGATGGTAACAATCTTCCGGCTCCTCTTCCTCCAGCTCAGAGATGAGGTCAACCACCACGGCTCCACCCATTCCAATGCCTGGATACTCATCTGCATTAGCTTGCCTGCCTTTTGCTCCTTGGTAGGGTTAAAACTGGACGCAGTACCCAAGGGGTGTGGCCAGCACCCACATCTTGTATCCGAAGCGTATAGGCTTCCCTCTAATGAATTGCTTTGCACCGTGTCTCCCATAGTATGGGATCATGCTCTCGTCGATACTCAAATGTTGTTGCTTCGTGATTTTTTTGAAGTACATGCTGTTTGGACAGCACACTCCCCATCTTCTTCACCACTATCTTCATCAGTCAACTCATCAACTTCAGGAGGGTCGAGAAAGATGTCAGCTCTTTGAAATAAGTCATCATCTTCAAGCATATCTATTACCTCGTTCACAGTGAATCTGAAACAAACCCAACCCGTACATGAAAAAACCTCTGGCTATTTAGCCCTAGCGTCCTTTTTAAAGGACACCAGATCGAAACTGCCTATAACACAAACTATGGACTATATTCACAAAAAGAAAAATATGTTTCTAGATTATGCCTTTGTCTTCAAATTACCTTCAGTAATGATATTAAAAATGTTGATAATTACACAAATATAGCCTTACCTTCTTTTGGAACTCATCTTGATCTGCTCAGCATGTGGATTTTGAATGCTGTCCACCATGACACTTTACTGCCAAGAGAGATAACTTTCTCCAACTCAGCTTCTGAAACGTTGTTACCTCCCTCACACCAATCAGTGACTTAGACCTTTCTCAGAGTCTGTGTTGTAAATCAGGTGGGGAAAATGTAAGCGTCCTTTTTAAAGGACGCCAGGCTTAAATGGGCTAAAGCGGGACTCATCTGTAAACAACAGCTGAGCCCACTGCTGACGTTGCCACCTCACATGTTGAGTGCACCAGGCTCTGCGAGCTGCTCGGTGATTAGCAGTCAGGGTTGTTCCTCGGACTGGACGCCTTGCACGCAAGCCAAAGTTGTGTAAGCGGTTTCGGATCGTCTGACCACTAACAACAGTGTTGGTGGTAGCTTGTAGGCGTTGCCTAATGTTGTTTGCCGTAGCAATTCTTTGTTGCATGGCCTGCCTCTGAATGAAGCGATCCTCTCTTTGTGTGGTGACTCTGGGCCGACCAGAACGTTGTCGCTCCTGCACTCTTCCAGTTGCGTGGCATCTCTGTTTTAGTCTGATGATGACAGAGGGAGCCACTGCAAGCCTGGCAGCAACACCGTCTTGTAGCCATCCTATTGCATATTGCCCTTCCTCTATCCAAATCGCTCAGTTTTCTTCGTGGTGGCATGTTGCTACTGTGCATAATTGTGTCAGCGTGTCAACCTTTAAACACAAGCTGGTGAGCGATGTTCATAGCCAGGACCCTGTTGTAGCACGTGCATCACAACCTTTTGCCCTGGCATGCGTTCCGCAAATTTCATGGGGCTATAAAAAACACCCCTTTTCTTCCAAAAAGCAGAAGTTTTTGAGAAGTCTCCCAAAGGGAAATAACTCTGCCTGCCAAACAAAATTCTAGGTCAAGACTCATTGTTCATTTGTTAATTCAAACACATTAATCTTTTAATTATTATGTCGATGTTTAATTTTTTGGCAATTTTTTATAATTAGATCCGTTTTTTCAACCGATCCTTAACTTTTTTTGAAGAGTGTACACTTTCAAGCCTGGTCCGTTCCTGATGTACATTTTTGCCCAATGTACTGCACATAGCTTTGCACGTATGTGTGTTGCGCGCGCGTGCAATGGTTTGTGATAATGTATTATTGTGCAAGGTGTATCATAGTGCGTGTGTTTGTGCGTGTGTGTGAGTGTGTGTGCACGTGTTTTTGTGTTAATGTATTATAGTGCAATGTGTTATTCATTGATATGTGTGTGTGTGTGTGTTTGCACTGTAAATAATGTATCTTATTGTTTTCCCCCCAATGAGTGTACAGCGCTTTGAGCTGGGTTTAACCCTGGATACACGCGCTTTATAAATAGTATGCATTACTATTGTTATTATCAATTTCTCAACCTTATGGTACAAAAGTGCTATTGCAGACAACAACACTAAAATAACTTTCTCTGATCTCTATAACTAAGTAGTGCGGACTTGTTCTCGCGTTACTTTTTAATCGTCCTGTTGCTTTCGCATTAAATTCTGGAAGAAAGGTCTGGAAAAAGAAACGCGCAAAGTAAGGGTGTCTAAGATAGGGCTAGCACCCCCTCCAATGTCTAGTAAATATACAACGAATTGCAAAGGAGTGAAATCAATACATGGAATAAAACGCAACAGACGAAAAAAAAAAGAAGCAAGAGGGGAAGAAGAAAGAAAAAACTTCTCCTCCTCCTCCTCCTCCTCCTCCTCCTCCTCCTCATCATCATCATCATCATCATCATCAATCATCAATCATCAATCATCAATCATCATCATCATCATCATCATCCATCATCCATCATTCATCATTCACCATTCATCATCATCGACATAAAAGCAAAAGCAGCAGCAACAATAACAGCAGCAGCAGCAGCTGCAGCAGTAGCGGCAACAACACCATCATCTAGAAGAAGAAGAAGAAGAAGAAGAAGAAGAAGAAGAAGAAGAAGAAGAAGAAGAAGAAGAAGATGAAGAAGAAACAGAAACAAACACGCCCACCACCACAGCAACAACAACAACCACCACAACAACAACAGCAACCATAGTACCAACAACGCCCAGTGCATGCTGATCGTTGGACAGCTTCTTCTTGAACTTCTCCCAGTCGGCATTATTTTTGCCAACATTAAAAGACACCAGCCTAAGCTCGAAGAGGAGAACAAATCCACAGCTATTATATGCAACAAGAAAGCGAAAACTAGCAGCCACGATACAACACCGCCACAAACAACAACAGCAGACGATGAAGAACTAACGCAATCAAATGCCACCACCTTTCCGGGCAGGGGAGGCAACTGGTTGAATAATTGACGTCAGTGTCCACGCTGATGCGGAGGGTCCGCACACTCTATAAATCCCCAGTCAACACCCGGAGTGGTGACTTTGTCGGCCAGGCAGACGTCAGAGGTTTAATAAGCCCTGGGCACGTTAACGTAGCCTACGTAACTGACCGCTGGGCGGAGGAGGAACAGAACTGAGGTTGGGATCGAGGGTCAGTGTCAAATGACCGTGTCAGTACTTTGATGAATAATGAATGGTTTGGGCACAAATCGTTGCTTCTGTCTTTCTTTCTTTCTTGAGAGAGAGAGAGAGAGAGAGAGAGAGAGAGAGAGAGAGAGAGAGAGAGAGAGAGAGAGAGAGAGAGAGACGTAAGACGTAAGACGTAAGACATTTTATTGATTAAACACACAAGGTTCATTTCAACGGGGAGGGGGGGGGGGGGGGTCAGTAATACATGCCGTGTGTTTGTATTTATGGACAATCACCCGGTTTTATCTCTTTCTCTCTAACATATATACTCACACGAACGCACGCACGCTCTCACTCTCTCTCACTCTCTTCCTCTTAAACATAAAGACATAAAGACATATCCAGCGCATGAATTAACAATATGGATAGGTGCAACGACAAATAAGTTTACAGTGCTAACATACATTATCGGCTTTCAATCATGTTCTATCGTTCCACGGCACAGACTCTCTCTCTCTCTCTTTCTCTCTCTTTCTAACCTACAAACATTTCCAGCGCATAAATCAACAATTTGAATAGGTACAACATCAACACAGGTGTACTACACCAGCAAACATTATTTGCAATCAAACCTGCTCCAACATTCAACGGCACAAACTATGTATAACACATCGCCGTCTCGTTCACCTGTTCCACATTGGGTAACTAGTCCAAAAAAAAATTTCTTTTTTGAAAAACACGATATAAGAATCTGGCCACATGCACCACTGAATCTCCTTTATCTACAGACATAACACGTCTAATACTGTTCGCATCTTCACTCTGGTCTTAGTATTTCGACATCAAGTCTATAATCACAATATCCTTTGCATACAAACAATACATGTTTCTCGTCTTCCACGTCCTCTCTGCATACAGGGCAAATCAAAAGTCCCGGTACAACGTCAGTTCGATAGCGACATTTGTGAGTGTTTATGGGTGAAATACCAAATCGAAATTGTATGTATGCATCTCGAAAACAGCGGAGCTGAATATGGTCTATATACACTTCAGCGCGAATTTCTTGTTTAAAGAGCGAATAAAATTCAAATCGCTCCGAGTTCATGATGCTGTCGTGCCAGTCTTGCTGGAAGCAATCAAACAATCGTTGTCTGAATACTGCTATAAATCGATTCAGATCGCCTACACCTTGTTGCAGCCAGACATCTCCAAAGCCGTACAAGCATAACATTTCTTTCAAATAATGAGACCATGTTTTCTTGCCATAACCCTGTAAATGTTTCATCATGTCATATGCTTTCCTTGGGAGTCTTTCGCTTGGCAAATGTAACACTCTCAGCCAATACTTAATACAGCGAACCGACGAAGTGACAAAGTGGATAGCGGCCTAAGTCACCATATACCATCTTGTTTGGTGTTTGTCGTCCCACACACACAAACTTCTTGCATGCAAACAAATGGGCTTTCTCAAGAGCTTCAAACCTTTGGAATCCCCACAGCTCAGATCCATACATTAAAATCGGGAGGACCTGTGCGTCATATATTTTAAAAAATACGCTTCTAGGTATGTTGCCTAGTCTCCACAAACCTCTTAGGATTTGGCCAGTCCTTATCTTTGCCTTTGAGGCCAGATCGCTGACCATTAGCGTCAATGACAATTTTGTGGTGAAATTTAGCCCCAAGTACTTGTAACTGTTCACCACCTCTATGTCCTCGTTTCCGTACTTCCAGGCTTCATTTGCTGCCAAAAATCCTCCTTTTCTAAAAACGATTACCTTTGTCTTATCCAGGTTGACCGTCATGGAAAACTTATCCGTAAACTGTTTTAACACATCAATCTGTTTCTGTAACCCGGCTGCGCTATAGGATATCAAGAGTACATCGTCGGCAAACAGCAATATGAGAATCTGCATCACGTCAGGTGTTAACTGTATTCCATGTTTACCGTTTTGAAACATTTCAAGTGCCAGTTCATTAATCAGGAATGAAAACAATGCTGGAGAGAGAGAGAGAGAGAGAGAGAGAGAGAGAGAGAGAGAGAGAGAGAGAGAGAGAGAGAGAGAGGGAGAGAGAGAGAGATAATGTCCAGAATGTTTTACTTGCGTAACCAAAAGGATCATAGCGTAAGGGAAATGGAGGAGGGGGGGGGGGGGGGGGGGGGGGGGGGGGTGTTCAAGTACAAAACTTTCTAAGAGCCGAAGCAAGTAGAAAAGTTCTCGCTACTGGACGTCCGATAGCAAGTCTGAACTCGGGGTCGTGGTACGGTTTACCGTACATCTGTTAACAACAGTTTAAAACAGTGTAGTTCGAAAGATCAGTCAAGATAAAATCTCACAACCGCCGCAAAAACCTTCGGGTCACTGGTCGCCTGTCTTCTCTCTTCTGTGAAGTCTTGTTTGGTGAGGGATTTGTACCTGTTCAGGCATGTCAGTCAGCGAATAGTCTTCCAGTTTGGTAACTATACTGCTTTATACGTCTGTCACTCTCCTTTCTCTTGTACCATATATATATATATCTATATATATATATATATATATATATATATATATATATATATAAAACATCAGAAATTGTGAACGAAACAATTGAAAGTCAGCAGAGACTTTCTTCCGAGATTTGTTAAATATATATACTGGATGATTACCCGCTTCGCCGGGTACCGGCTTCGCCGGGAAGAAGTAGAGCCGAATACCAGGCTGCGCCTGGGAGGCTTCGCCGGCGCACGAAGGAAAGGAGATAAACGCGCAAAACACTGGAGACCTTCTAAAAATAGTAACGTGCAGTGACCTTCTAAAAATAGTAACGTAGTAACGGGAATATGGATTGACGCCACACGGAGGAAGGGAGATAATCGCGGCTGAAAACACTGGAGAAGATAAGGAAGAGTTACTGGTAGTGGATCCCGACAACAACAACAACAACAACAACAAAAAACAAAAAAATCGGTTCAGCGCGCACAGCGCTGCGCGCTGAGAGCACGTGTTGAAATATCTCATCGATGAGGTTGTGTCCGGGGTGTAGCTGAATACGGTGTCCAAATTTGAAAAAGATCCACCGAGAACTTTGGCCGTGCATCGCGCACAGACAGACACACAGACACACAGACACACAGACACTAGTCGTATATATATATAGATAGATAACAATGTCGCCCGATTCGCAAACAAGCACAGGGGGAAGCACTTAGAATTTGAAAATGCGAATCAAGAGCGCGAAACGCGCCCGAGACTGTTGATGAAGTCCATGGGCATACCCCCGGCCGGACAATCTTGTGTCCGAAGAAGCAAAATGGAGCTATCTGGTGCCATCTGAGCTTAGAAATCGCCACGGAATCATCTTACCGATTTCCCAAGTAAAACTTGACCACGCAATTTTGTTTTATCTGGAGGGGGGTGGACGTGCACCCAGTAAGCACCGAGTAGAAGTTCGCACACAGAGTACGAGCGCCAAAGACAAATATAAATATCACCCCCTCCCTACCACGACCATCCACCAGGCCTTACCCTTTGCCCTTGTCCAAGGAATGACTAAAAGGAAGGACGTTTTGCGTAAAGGGAGTAACATTTTCGAGCGAAATTTTTACTCGGGAGTATACAACTGTGTTTGGTTGTAAACTGACATGGGGAGGGGGGTAGGGCGGGGGAGGGAGAGTAATGTTTTCGTTAGGGGAGTACATTTTTCGAACGACATTTTACTCGTAAAGGGAGTTACATTTTTGTACGGAATTTTTACCCGGGAGTAGACCTGTCGTGTGGAGTAATTTGCTCCTGCTGCACCGGCTAGCCTTCAGCGTCTTCCCCTTCACACATTTCTGTATCCCATGCACTTTCTTCCACCAAGTGTTTTTGTTTACATCACATGGTAGACACGCGACTGGTCAAGACCTTGCAATACACATGTCAGCAAGTTAAGTGACCCACTTCAAAGTCAGAAAGTCAGCCCCACACTCGGCGAGATTTACATTACGATTTCCACGTGTTCAGTTGCCACAATGGTGACGACATGTAATGCTTGCTTGCTGACAGTGTTGACGGCAAAAGTGTTCTTTTCTGGTATGGGTGGTAGGGGGGATGGGGGGGGGGGGGGGGGGGGGGGGGCGCTGTTGTTCATGTTGTCGTTGCTTTTGCTGCTGCTGTTGTTATATTTAGTCAAGTTTTGACTAAATATTTTAACATCGAGGGGGAATCGAAACGAGGGTCGTGGTGTATGTGCGTGTGTCTGTCTGTCTGTCTGTCTGTGTGTGTGTGTAGAGCGATTCAGACTAAACTACTGGACCGATCTTTATGAAATTTGACATGAGAGTTCCTGGGTATGAAATCCCCGAACGTTTTTTTCATTTTTTTGATAAATGTCTTTGATGACGTCATATCCGGCTTTTCGTGAAAGTTGAGGCGGCACTGTCACGCCCTCATTTTTCAACCAAATTGGTTCAAATTTTGGTCAAGTAATCTTCGACGAAGCCCGGGGTTCGGTATTGCATTTCAGCTTGGTGGCTTAAAAATTAATTAATGACTTTGGTCATTAAAAATCGGAAAATTGTAAAAAAAAATAAAAATTTATAAAACGATCCAAATTTACGTTTATTTTATTCTCCATCATTTGCTGATTCCAAAAACATATAAATATGTTATATTCGGATTAAAAACAAGCTCTGAAAATTAAATATATAAAAATTATTATCAAAATTAAATTGTCCAAATCAATTTAAAAATACTTTCATCTTATTCCTTGTCGGTTCCTGATTCCAAAAACATATAGATATGGTATGTTTGGATTAAAAACACGCTCAGAAAGTTAAAACAAAGAGAGGTACAGAAAAGCGTGCTATCCTTCTTAGCGCAACTACTACCCCGCTCTTCTTGTCAATTTCACTGCCTTTGCCATGAGCGGTGGCCTGACGTTGCTACGAGTAAAATGGCATTGCGTTCAGTTTCATTCTGTGAGTTCGACAGCTACTTGACTAAATATTGTATTTTCGCCTTACGCGACTTGTTTTTATATTGTGCAGACGTCGGCCCTCCTGGCATCTCGTCGTAGCTGGCTGTGGTGGCTTGCGACAAAACTGTTGTACTGGTACATGACTGTCTTGCTTCCTTCAGCGGCAACCTCACGGGTCAAAGGCCGAGCGGAAGCCGAAGGCGGCGCCTGACACGTGAAGGCAAGTTTTGTCTGTTTTCTAGGTATTGTTTGAGTTATGTCGGGATTTAAGGTAAGCTACTGATTCAGCGATGACTAAATTTGTTTGTCGATGCATAAAAAGTCAGGGAGCGATTGATATTTGCCCGTAAATAGCCTTCAAAGCTGAAAATGTCGGCGATCGAGCACCGGAAATGGCTGTTCGATAGGTTTTGCAAGTAGAAATGTGCTTTATTTCACCAAATCAGCTCGTATTTGGTATGGGTACGGGATTCTAGAGGACGAAGGAGTCATAAGAGGTGCAAAGAAGTGCTATTTGGGAGTAGAATAAATCTTCCGAGCCAGCAGACAATAGAAGGTCATATTTGAGAGATGCGCGTAGGCGGAGCTTTCCGTCAAGCGAATGATACAGCAGATTAATCATTCGTTTTGATCAGAAACATAGTCTCTAGTTTTTATGAATGCGTTTTTTAATCAAAACAATCACGAGAACTCTCTCGCTTAGCCTAATGGCTGTTCGATGGGTTTCGCAAGTAGAAAGGTGCTTTATTTCACCAAATCAGCTCGTATTTGACATCGGTTTGGTATTCTAATCCTACCGCGAACTGGATAGCAGACGCGGCACGCGTGAACGAAATTTCAGAAAAGCGTACATCTGTACAGTGCAGCAAAACGGTTCTGTGCATCATTGTCAATGTAAATAGTGATCAACTTAGAAGCACACGTACCCTGTTGCCCTCAGATAACGGCACACACACACTAAGCCAAATAGCTGTCTCTCTTGTACACCCACACACACACACGCACGCACGCACACACGCACATACACACCCGGCCATACATACACACCCACACACACTCATTCTAATGGGTTTGGAGCATCTGTTTATACAGATGCAGTTTGAAGACGAAGAAATGGTTCTTGTGGCAGAGGAGGTGGAGGCAGAAGTAGATGGACCTGTGCCATGTCCATCGTTCGCCTATGGCAAAAATCTGAAGAGACATATAAGGCAAGTGCACTACCAAGGTGAACCCGTGGTGTCTACAGAACCAGGGTGCCTTAAAACGTTCACAAGACCAAATTAAAGTTGCTCGAAATACACCACAAGAACAAACACTCAGATGAAAGGCCTTTTGAGTGCCACAAATGTGCAAAGAAGTTTGCAATACAAAAAATGTTAACACATCACTCCCATTCATGTGGTGGCCAGAAACCATATGGGTGCAACTTGTGCTTCCACATTGATAATTTACTAATTACCAATGACATGTATAAATATCAATGCGGAATTACCTATATAAACGCACAACTATGACTATTTCTAACGTTTGAGGCTGTTATGCAATCAGGAAAATTATCCAAAAGGAATATTTACTTCTATAACTGCAACAGAAAGGATCTAATTCAACCCACAAAAGTGTTGTTGTTTTTTCAAACATGTAGGTCCACTTCTTGTGGGCGTCAGGTTTGCCTGACTACAGAGAATGCACCAGGGTGTATTTGCCGGTAGTTTTCTTGGATCTTGCTCCTTGTAAAAATCCTTTTTCTGCATGATCTAAAAACAAACAGAAACGGCTAAAGGAAATGCACATACATTTACAGTATATTATCACAGATATTTGTAACTTCTGGAGATTTTAGTAAATGTATAATATGTGGATATTACTAAGACTCACAGGTATATTACAATTGCTTGTCTTAACATGTGCTTGTATAAGACATCAATGAAATGAGTAATTTTACTTTTGGTGCTACTATGCTGCCATAGATCACTTTGGAGAGTTTCCTCTGTAGTCGGCTGGCCGGCAAAGTTACCAGCGGCAGAGTCCGCGGTTGCCCTCTCACCCTTTCTTTCAAGGCGTACAAATCCTTCCCGTGGCACACCCCTCCCCCTCCCCGGTGAGTAGACATGAAGGGGCATCCGCTAATAGCCCCCCCCCACCCCCTCCCCAAACCCGGGCAAAGACACAAAGCGCAAAACGACGCTTCCCGGCAACATCTGCTGCTACCCCCCCCCCCCCCCCCCCCAAACTACGGCCGATGCATCCCCGCGATCGAATCAGACATCAAATGGCACCGCCATCAGCTGCCCTTGCGCTCACTCACTCCCCCCCCCCCCCCCCCCGGGTACCATGTGTTATCAACAGTTTTCTATTATTGCAACGAGTGAGAGAAGACTTGCCAACAGGCCGAAAAGAAACTATGAGAGAGAGAGAGAACTTTATTTTACAAGGATACAGATTTAAGGGTAAGCGAGAGAGTTCTCGTGATTGTTTTAATTAAAAAAACTCATTCATAAAAACTAGAGACTATGTTTCTGATCAAAACGAATGATTAATCTGCTGTATCATTTGCTTGTCGGAAAGCTCCGCCTACGCGCATCTCTCAAATATGACCTTCTCTTGTCTACTGGCTCAGAAGATTTATTCTACTCCCAAATAGCACTTCTTTGCACCTCTTATGACTCCTTCGTCCTCTAGAATCCCGTACCCATACCAAATACGAGCTGATTTGGTGAAATAAAGCACATTTCTACTTGCAAAACCCATCGAGCAGCCATTTTCGGTGCTCGATCGCCGACATTTTCAGCTTTGAAGGCTATTTACGGGCAAATATCAATCGCTCCCTGACTTTTTATGCATCGACAAACAAATTTAGTCATCGCTGAATCAGTAGCTTACCTTAAATCCCGACATAAATCAAACAATACCTAGAACTGAAACAGACAAAACTTGCCTTCACACGTGTCAGGCGCCGCCTTCGGCTTCCGCTCGGCCTTTGACAGGTTATCCCCCGTGAACCTTCCACTGAACGAAGTTAGGTGTTTTTCGTTGAGCAGGGCCTCCCTGTAGCCACTTTCACTGCAGTTGGAAGTCCAACAACAGACATTGCGGTGGTATCATGGAGGTTGGAGAAATTGTAGCAGTGAAAAAATCCACGCTGCTAGGTTCCGTGCCGTCACGTGAGAGAGAGAGAGAGAGAGAGAGAGAGAGAGAGAGAGAGAGAGAGAGAGAGAGAGAGAGAGAGAGAGAGAGAGAGAGAGAGAGAGAGAGAGAGAGAGAGAGAGAATAACGTTTTGTTGTTGTTTTGTTCTTGTTTATTTGTATGTATATAGAAACACTCAGACAAAAAAACAAACAGAGAAATCACACACACAGTGACACACACACACACACACAAACACACACACACACACACACACACACATACACACACACATACACACACACACACACACACACACACTATTATGGACAAACAAGGTTGAGGGCCCCAAAGGGTTTAAAATCGTGATCGTGATTGGCGATTTTTGACCTTTCTGTGACCGTGATTGCCGAAATTTCCATTTCTGTGATCGTGATGGGACTTTGCCCGTGGTCCGTGATGACAAAAAAATCAAGTCTCGTGATCGTGATGATCGTCATTTGTTTTCGTGACCGTGATGGGCATTATTGCAAAGTATTTTATTTTCAACGTACATTTTTCACAGCTGTATCACTATGATCCTCTATTCGTCAAGGTGTTTGTGATCGTGAAAACAAAAATCAAGGTAACTGTGATCGTGAAAGCTAAAATTTCCCTTCCCGTGATCGTGATGATACCCCCCCTTTGGGGCCCTCAAGGTTGAGGAGGGGTGGGGGCTTGTGTTGGGAGAGGGTAGTACACTTGACGAATACAGTCATAGCCACCGATCTGTTGCACTGAATTTCAAAAGCGACACGAGAGCGGACGCTTAACCATTTGAGTCCAGCTTTCCCTTATAATCCATCTTTTTTTTCTCCTCTTTTTCTTTCTTTCTTCTTTTTTCCTTTATTTTTTTTCTTCAAACCAACATTTTTTTTGGTTGATAAAGATCAGTCTTTCGGTGACCGTGTGCACACATGCCACAATGTTGGCTTCTCGTGACAAGTCGAAAACGGCTAAGATAGTCAAATAAATGTCGACACAACACCCTGTCAGAAGTTGGCTCGCTGGGGTGTTTGAGAGAGACAGAAACAGAGAGATATAGAAAAGAAGGGAAACTACTCCTTACTACCCAAGACGCTCTTCAACACGGAAGATCAGTGAAAGTTGAGAGGCGGGAATTTTGACCTACTGTCGTCTGCTGGGTTTGAAAAATTGGACAACGGTTTGGCGTGCGTTGATCGTTCTAGGAAAAAAAGGTTTGTTCCAAGCAATACCATACTATATAGTTTTTGATTTTGTTTTGATATGATACAAACTTTGTTTTGTTCAGTTTTAGTATCGCGAAAAGCAGAGATCAGTAGCTATTGATGTGTACATTGTTGTTAAACAGTTGTTTGTTGTATGTTTATCAGGGTTTGCTAGTGACACATAGTAGTAGTGTGTGATAGGGTTCGTGTCCGTCTGTAGATCTTAGTTTCTTTGTTAGTCCTGTGTTGACAACTCTTCGACAAGCGCTTAGAACTGTACCCACGGAATACGCGCTATATAAGCTTCATATTGTTTGATTGATTGATTGATCTCGGAAGTTTTGATTTCCGAGGGCTTCCTTGTTTTCTTTAAGTTTAACAATCCCATCCTCGACCCCATTGTGCTTGGTTGTGTTCATTGAAGACCTGCTTTGGGGAGATCAATCTTAATAATTTAAACTGTTATTATTGTTGAAATGTTTGACTCTCCGATATAGATCTACATCAGACTGATTCAGTAATGATTCTGGCTGAAAGGAAACTGTGCAAATTTACAAGTACAACAGACTGTCGAATTTACGCTGGTAGTGGTAATTGTTCAACCCTGCTTCTCGCAGTTACACGAGATATGAATATTATTTAATACTGGAACACAAGTAATTTTAGCAGCAAACGGTGTTAAGGTAATGTTGAACTTAAGCGTTGTAAATTCATAGATCAGAATCCCTTGAATAAGAAAAGAAATACTTTGCGTTGAAGCTAATTTCAAAGTCAAAATACCATTTATCAACACAAACTAGAATCCAAGGGGGGGGGGGGGGGGGGGAGGGGGGGGGGGGAGGGGGGGGGGGAGGGGGGGGGGGGAAGATGAGATACATGGTCCCGATCAGCAGCACCGCCCGGTGCGTTTTTGAGTAAATCGAATTTGGGGGATAGTCACATACATGTCACCTGAGTATAGGGTGCTGTATGTACTGACGTGTTCAGAATCCACTGCAATTTAAGCCTCCAATTTTGCAGAGCCAGCTCTTGTAAATGTAAGCATAACAAGTCATTTTAGATACCTTTGAAGCTACGAAATTAACTGTAGGCTTACAGATGCCTTTTATTTGCATGAGTTTTAAAAGGAAAACATCGGCACAGGAATGTTTTCGAAGGAAATGAGGCAACTCTTTGGACACTACGTGCATTTTCTTGTCATTTTCGTCGATCAAATGACCACATTAACTAATTATACTTAAGTTTGGAGCTCATTCATGATTCAATCAATTAATTTCACGATAAATATTCTTTGGTTTGATTAAAGTGACTTGTATAAAAAAAATCAATTATAATGCCACTGGATTTTGAGCTATACATTTGCAAAAGCTAAAGTTCAACATTACCTGGTGTTAATTATTTCACTTCACTTCCAAGTAGGAAAGATTCTACTTTGACTTTTCTCCCTTTTCTTCTCTTTCAGGAAAATGTTTTACCATCAAGTTTTGTTGAAAAAACGAGGGCAGTTCGGGCTGATATGGTAAGTGTTGCGAGCGTAAAGAGTGTGCCCTTTATTTTTAGCCGAGACATTCTGTCATTATATGAGATCAAAATGTCACGTGCAAAGTAAGAGCGTGGGAATGCAGTTTAGAATATGTAATGTGCAATTCCAGTTGACATAACTTCATAAGCTATCTGGTTCACAGTAATAATAACAATAATACTAATACTAATACTAATTATAATTATAATGATAATACTGATACTAATAGAACACTTCTACTTCCAATGCAACTACTAATTAAAGTAGTAAAAATAAAGCATGTATCAAGCTGGTAGCCAGAAGGAGGCTATATCTTTACACACTTGTACATTCAATGAGAGAGTCCGCTAA
>NC_090256.1:46076205-46086616 GCF_037325665.1 Littorina saxatilis
ACATACACACACACACACATGCACAGACAGACAAAGTTTAGCATCGCATAGGCTACACTTACGTGAGCCAAAAATGTGAGAAAACCGGATCTTGCAAGGGTGGAAGTCTTAAATTGGGTCTGAAAACCCAGCCTCATGCTATTTCAGAAGTAAAAGGATACGAGCAAGACGCATGATGGGAACAGCATCCAGAACCCCATCCATCATCACAGCTTTCTCAGCCTCCAGGAAAAGACGACGTCGCACTCTCTCCTTGCATAACGGCAGGATGCCGTCCAGGGCATCCTTGTGTTCCTTGTCGTTAAGCTGGCCGCTTTCAGAGCTTTGGAATGGCACCAGCTTGTTTTCCAGCTGTGATGAAGAAACATCTGGGTTTTGCAAAATGATATGCCTGTGTGTATGTGTATTTGAGAAAGAGAGATGGAGCCTGAGAGAGGAGAGGAGAGGAGAGGACAGGAGAGGACAATTGTTTTGTTGACAATTTTGTATTTAGGAGAGGAGAGGAGCTCTAGAGGAGAGGAGAGAAGAAAAAAGAAAAGAAAAGAGGAGAGGAGAGGAGAGGAGAGGAGAGGAGAAGAGAGGACAATGACAATTGTTTTGACAGACAGACAGACAGAGAATATGTGTCCATGTGTGTTTGCGATCCGAAACCCATAGAAGGATAGATAGCTTATAACAACTGGTGAGCAAAACCTAATGAACTAGGCTAGCGTTGAGATTATGACTTACATCAAGGAACCTGGGCTCCCTGTACTTGAGGATGATGTGGATGAGGAAGTTGCAGACTAGCTGCCTGGAGATCCTGTTCTCGCTGAACGACGTGTAGCTCATCTGAAGGCTCTCCAGGTCATCCTCCTGGTAATGGCAGACCAAACAATGCAATCAGGTGTTGCGAAAATCAACACAGTACAATGGATTTGTGTTTGCACACGATGACAATATGATGAGGAACACACATGATGACAGACAAAGACGAAGACAGTTGCAGAAACACAATCACTCGCATGCACACACTCACACAAACATTCAAGTGCAACAAAAGACAGAATATAGCCAAACACTCACACATACTCGCATGCATGCAGGCAGGCACACATGCGCGAGCACGTATGCACACTGCTCACACACACCACTCACACAAACACATACACACTTTTAACCAATCACTCACAAATAACTGAATTACTCAGCAGCTTAAAAAAAAGCCTGACTGGCACACAGACCACGCGTTTCTGAAAAGACAACAGACCGCGCTCACACCCTGTTGTGCATACAGCCTTTTATTGTTCAGATCGATTCAGAAGTAGAACAGCTACTTAACCGAGCCTAACGTTGACTTTGCGAAGACTTTGCAAAGTCTTTTCACCAAAAATTCAGTGCCAAAGTTTCGTGCAGCGAGCTTCGTAAGTAGACTTTGCAAAGTTGATTTCGCCCACATAAAAACAAGAATAACAACAAAAAACCACAAAAAAGCCCAACAGCACTGACCATCAAGAAAGGGTAGACCACTGAGGCAAAGGCCCTGAAGTCCTCAACCTCTACCCAGTCCACCTGGTCGATAAAGTCAGCCATCAACAGAACGTAGCGCAGGCACGAGGCGTCCAGGTTACCCACCAAGACGTGACCAAGTAGCTGCACCGTCTGCAAGTCAAAAGCGACAAGGTAAAGGTCTTAGGAACATGTGATTCAAAACACCAATGTATGCAGCTGCACCATCTGAAAGTAAAAAATAGCGAGGTAGGTTTTATAAGCCTTTGATTCAAAACATAAATGAGTGCGCACACACACACACACACACACACACACACACACACACACACACACACACACACACACACACACACACACACACACACACACACACAGAAGTATCAAGTTTTGTTCATGTGCAATCCAGTGGCCTCTTGCGTTGTCTGTAAGTCAAAGCTAACATGGTAGGTTTGGGAAACCTTTGACTCAAAACGCCCACAGATTGGCACATATGCATGGTGTGCAAAAACGCTCTTACACACACATATAGAAGTTTATGCAACTGAGGTAAAAAAAAAAAAAAAAAAAAAAAAAGGTTTATTTATATTTCTGTGGCCCATTTTGAAGCATGAAGAACATGAAGAACACCAAACACCCACACCCACACCCACACACACTCACTCTCAACAATGAACTATTGAGCCATATTCAGTTTTCAAACCGAAAAACCTTTCTTTCATGAACATGAGTTTGAAAAATACACTGAGATGTTGCAGACAGATATCATAAAGCAGCGGCAGGTAAGCGCTTAACCCACCTTGTCGATGCCAGAATGTTCAATAATAGAGGAGAGGAAATCATGCACAGCCAGGAACATGACGTCCTCCACCAGATAACGCCCACGCATGAAATTGTACAGCATATCCTGTGAAGAGACAGTAATAATACACTGACTGGCAAAATACATACCGTACTTTCCGGGTCATAAGGCGCGACTTTTTTCCTCGAGTTCGACCCCTGCGTCTTGTATAACGAAGCGCCTAATCCGTGTATGAAATACGAAAAAAAATCAAAGAGACCGCTTGAGTACCAGTCAAACAACTTGTGATAATGCATGTTTCAGCAACTAGGTACTGATCTGGCCGCACACACAGATTTCCCCTCTGTTAAACTCGGTCACTGACCAGTCACTGACCCTGGTGCAGGAAGTGTTTCCTCTCTCAGATATGACAGGGGAACCACCTCTCATGGCAAAAACTGGGTCATTGACCCCTGGGAAGAAGGTCGTGTCTATAAACAAGGCCACCCAGCTATCACAATGCCTTTGATCTGGCCGCACACACAGAGCACACATATTTTCACTCAGTTAAAGTCGGTCACTGACCGGTCACTGACCCCGGTGCAGGAAGTGTTTCCTCTCTCAGATATGACAGGGGAACCACCTCTCATGGCAAAAACTGGGTCATTTTGGTGCGCCCTATCGGCCCCCTGCGTCCAATGGGTGACTGGATTACAATTTTTTTTAAAAAGAAGGGGGTGCGTCTTGTATAACGAAGCGCCTTGTCACCCGGAAAGTACGGTACATGTGTAACACTGTGTACAAAACAGATTTTGTCAGATTTCCTAGTGTATATAATCTCCTTACAAGTGCTTCATTTAGACATGTCAAATCAGAATTGCACGTCATACGTATAGTTCTCCCAACGAACATATATTTGTCTTTTACATCTTTCTTTCTTTATTCGGTGTTTAACGTCGTTTTCAACCACGAAGGTTATATCGCGACGGGTCTCTTACATGCATGCATGCATATGTGCATAATTATAACATATAAGCACATACACAAACAGTTGTGCAAAGTCTTTCTGAAGGGAGGAATAGGGTCAAGTAAAGAAGTCTGCTCTAGCTACTATAGCTGTCTAACTGTAAGAGAGATCCTAAAGTCACTACAGTGGAACCCTCCCTTTCAGACCTCCACAAGTCTGAGAAAATCAGGTCTTAAAAAGGAGGGAGTCTTAAAATGGGGGTAGTTTTACAGAGGTTATGAACAGAAAGTCTGAGAAAACAAGGTCTTAAAAGGAGGGAGTCTTAAAATGGGGGTAGTTTTACAGAGGTTATGAACAGAAAGTCTGAGAAAACAAGGTCTTAAAAAGGAGGGAGTCTTAAAATGGGGGTAATTTTACAGAGGTTATGAACAGAAAGTCTGAGAAAACAAGGTCTTAAAAAGGAGGGAGTCTTAAAATGGGGGTAGTTTTACAGAGGTTATGAACAGAAAGTCTGAGAAAACGTCAAGGTCAGGGAGTATTAAAATGGGGGTAATTTTACAGAGGTTATGAACAGAAAGTCTGAGAAAACAAGGTCTTAAAAAGGAGGGAGTTTTAAATTTGGGGGTCTTAAAAAGGGGGTTCCACTGTATTGTCAGTTTGAAAGTTGTACACCTGTATCAAGGTACCGTACTTTCCGGGTCATAAGGCGCGACTTTTTTCCTCGCGTTTGACCCCTGCGTCTTGTATAACGAAGCGCCTAATCCGTGTATGAAATACGAAAAAAAATCAAAGAGACCGCCTGAGTACCAGTCAAACAACTTGTGATAATGCATGTTTCAGCTACTAGGTACTACCCTGGCCAAGTTTCCTCTCAAGACATCAAAGAGACCGCCCCATAGGTTAAACTCGGTCACTGACCCCGGTGCAGGAAGTGTTTCCTCTCTCAGATATGACAGGGGAACCACCTCTCATAGCTAAAACTGGGTCATTGACCCCTGGGAAGAAGGTCAGTGTCTATAAACAAGGCAACCCAGCTATCACAATGGACCTGCCTTTGATCTCACCGCACACACAGAGCACACATATTTCCACTCTGTATTCTTCCTTTGATGTGCGGCTTATTTTCATTCTTCGATACTTTTTCAATTTTGGTGCGCCCTATCGGCCCCCTGCGCCCAATGGGTGACTGGATTACAATTTTTTCTTAAAAGAAGGGGGTGCGCCTTATGCGCTGTAGCGCCTTGTAACCCAGAAAATACGGTAAATGATCCCCTCTGGATCAACACAATATGCCAGCCAATGCATATGAACTAAGGGCTACAAAAGTATGCTGTAAATTGTCTTGAGCTTTTCGGTTTTTTAACCCATTCACCGCTGGAAAGCAAGCAAGCAAGCAAGAGATGAAGTCGAGTTACCAGTATGGAGAAAATAGTCTGCTGATCTCCTTCGACATATTCATCTTGGTGCACAATGTATGCACAGAACTGCTCCATTAGAGACCTAGTTCGGTCCTGTGGAAAAACAAACAACAGAAATTAGGCAACAGCATGTTTTTCTTATCTTACTTTTCTGCAGATGGCATGTGCCATGGATAGGAAATGTTCATAAGACACATAACGGTTAACACTGAAGTAGGCGGAAAAATAACTTTATGGAGAAAGTACAGAAAAGTAACAAGAAAAAAATATTAAACTCTCCTTCTCAACTTCAGTGGCATCATAGCACAACAACGAGAAAACCTGAAACATTTTATTAGTAGCCCTGTTTTTTCCAGTACATGTACTTCACTACTGTATATTTTCCTGTTCAAAAGCTATTGCTTTTTTGAAATGGCCTGATCTGCATTCCTTAGTGCTAAGCTCACAAAAGTGTACTAATTGTGATTTTCTAGTCCAAGAAAACAGAAACAGGTATTTGGAAAGTATTGCTTGCAAGAGCATTCTGAATACTAGACAAAGAAATTTAGACTTACCAATGCGAGAGGGCGTGGAATGCTTCTATCCATGTTGGTCTGATCTGCATTCCTTAGTGCTAAGCTGACAAAAGTGTACTAAATGTGATTTTCTAGTCCAAGTAAACAGAAACAGGTATTCAGAAAGTATTGCTTGCAAGAGCATTCTGAATACTAGACAAAGAAAATTAGACTTACCAACGCGAGAGGGCGTGGAATGCTTCTATCCATGTTGGTGCGTCGCCTGTAGTCGTCCCATACTCTCTGCATGGTGTGCATCTGCATCACAGATTAAACATGCAAATACTTGATGCACTGTCTTATCAACACACAAATTAAGGCACTCCCGAATGCAACTTGGCTCTTCTCTTTTATCTTTCCCCTACAAAACAACACAGAGTTTTAATTGAACGTTTCACTGTGAGAGTAACAATTGCACTTCACTTCTAAATGATTGCCACAAAGAATTGGCAACCAAACTGCTTCTTTCATGAATTACAACATTTTCCATTGTAAGGCACAACACATGCACATGAAAACTCTGTGTAAAAATTGTTTGGAGCCACTGATCTTCTTCTTCTTCTTCTGCGTTCGTGAGCTGAAACTCCCACGTACACTCGTGTTTTTTGCACGAGTGGAATTTTACGTGTATGACCGTTTTTTACCCCGCCATTTAGGCAACCATACGCCGCTTTCGGAGGAAGCATGCTGAGTATTTTCGTGTTTCTATAACCCACCGAACTCTGACATGGATTACAGGATCTTTTTCGTGCGCACTTGGTCTTGTGCTTGCGTGTACAAACGGGGGTGTTTGAACACCGAGGAGAGTCTGCACACAAAGTTGACTCTGAGAAATAAATCTCTCGCCGAACGTGGGGACGAACTCACGCTGACAGCGGCCAACTGGATACAAATCCAGCGCGCTACCGACTGAGCTACATCCCCGCCCCGGAGCCACTGATACGTATGAAGAGATTTTCAGCGTGTACTCTTCTTTGAACTGTTTCAGGCCTTTACTTTCTCCTGGCAACTATCTGCCACAGCGTGGGTTCGATCCCCACATTCGGCGAGAGATTTATTTCTCGGAGTCAACTTTGTGAAGACTCTCTTTGGTGTCCGATCACTCCCGTGTGCACACATACGCACGAAAAAGATCCCAAGTTCACGGCAAAAGTCTCAGGGATTGGAAAACACGAAGACACGCATGCTTAATCTCTCGTCTCTGAATATCATGATTGTATTTCGATACTTTGATGAGACAAACCCAATGCTGATGTGTTGAAAAAGACAGCCACAGCAGCCGGGCTTGTTCGAGTCAAAGTATCACACCAGAGTGTTACCAATACCTCTCCCTATATAGGCCAACTGGTCTAAGAGGACGTTAAACCCTAATAGTCAGTCAGTCAGTCCTGCCACAACACTTATTGAACTGTCGGAATTTTAATAATGATAACACATGGTTCTTATAAAGCACTTTATTTGGGGAAAGCTTGCTCAGACAAAAAACCTTAAAATTTTTTTAAAAAAAGTAAAAAAAAAAAACCCCACTAAAAACAACATTCCCAGCGCATTTATTTCTGTTTCAGGCTAACCAAAGGTGGCTTATTTACTGCCCCTAAACACGCACACACCTGGGTGGCGGGACTCTTGTTGCTGCTAGCCTTCCTTGGGAGGAAGCAACCCGAACTTCCCAGCAATGGGACGATAAAGTATGAAATAAAATTGTAAAGGCCCAAAACAGTTTAAAGAAGAGTGCACAATGTCAATCTCTTCATACGTATCAGAGGCCATATGCACCAGTATGTACCACACTTACCATGAAATCCTCGCCCATGCCATAGCTGGGACTGTCCTGTGAGGTTTGTGTTTGCGGCGTGACTGCCAAGTCTTGCTGCTGCATGCCTGACTGCTGGCTGTGTGCTTCGCTGCTAACTGACGGAGCCAGGTCAAAGGTCGGCTCTGGGCTGTGTGGCTTCATCATCATCCTGGCAAGTAAATTCAAAAACCAAATATGAAAAAATAAAAAAGAATTAGCTCAGTCTCCCACATGAAGAAATTTCCAGTTTTGAGTGACATGTGCCTTTGCAAAGAATTGACATGGGCATACTCCAGATGTAGCCTGAAGGGAGTGATGTCAAAAAACTGAAAGAAGAGTGAACATTTTTAGATTTATTCAGTGGCAAAAAAGCTCGGGCAGGGCTAATATACTATAAGTCTGTGTGTACAGAAAATACAATATCAACCTTTTATTGTCCATTAAAATGAATACATTAAAATAGAAATTTGTCTTCGAAACGTCTACCTTGCCTGTCAACGATTATAAAATACACATTGTAATAAGAATTATTAACACAGTTTAAAAAATCACTCACTGAGCAAACTCCCTGTTGATGCGCACTTTGGGGCGAGCGATCTTGATGTGGGTACAGTTGTGTGGAAGGACAAACACCTTCTCACTGCCTCCCATTCTGTGAGGGCATATCACAGTCTACAAAACAACAAAACATGATGTACTTATCAATGAACATTCAAAAAACAAAATTACCGCCCTTCCCCTTGACCTATAACAAGTATGTCAAACAAAATACACCTGTCAAGGGAAAGGTAAAAGAAATATGCACACACGCACACAAATAATAAAATCAAAAATAAAAGCCTCGTACACACTCATGCACATGTGATCACACACGCATGTACCTACACACACAACAGCAATTGTCTGCAAAGAAATCTCCAATCAATAAATGAAAACCACACAAACACACACCTTTTCTCCGCAGCTCGCACAGTACTTGGCGTCCTTGAACTCCTCGAAAGTCTTGCCGATGTTGTTGGAGGTGTAGAGCATGGCCGCATACTTGCTGAACACACGCTCCTGGGGGATGAACGGGTCCACCACCTCCTCCTGTCCCTCATCCTCATCAAGCCCCGCCCACAGAATTGACTCGCCTGAAAATTTAAAGGGTGAAAGTTTTTTTAAACAGGGGGGCCCCGTAGCTCAGGTGGTAGAGCATTGGATTTGTGATCTTAAGGGCCACAGTTTTAAATCCAGGTTGAGACAGACACTGTTCAGCTGTATGTGCAGACTCAGAGATTGTATCCATGTCCCACCCCCGTGTCACCACAGTGGTTCATAAAAGACCTCGGTCATTCTGCCGTTAGTACAGGTGGCTGATTACACCAAAACATGCATACACCTGTGTGTCTCATCTAAAGTCGGGGTAACACCCGGGAACATGCCCCTCATGGTTTCACCATAACTAATGGTAAAACAACATTGTAATTCAATCAAGTTGGCGTTTTAATGAAACAGATACTTTGATCGGTCAGAATGCCCCAACTCATTAAAAATTACAGGTCATTAATTGTCGATGAACACTCGCTAAAACATCCATTAACAACCTGCTGGCGAGGCGCATTAATTAATACAACCTCAACTAGTCTCTGGTACCTTTGAGGTTCATTTTACAAGTAGGAAATATGAAGGCCAACGAAATACCGAGACCATAAGGTATGCGAAGTGATGACGTCGAATACGTGACGTAAGTTGATGCATGAATTCTTCCGGACTTCAATTAGCTTTTGTCGGGCGTCAATCCCCGATGAAGACCTCGAAGTTTCAAATGGAAGCATGTTAAAGGCACAGTAAGCCTCCCGTAAACCATCACAGAGCTCCCCGAGCGTCTAAATACAGTACAAGCATACTTCCATTTGAACGCTCATCGAACGGAAACATCCTGGCTGCTTTCTGTCAAGCATGAGAAATTTTCAAAGAATTTATTTTCGTGGACTTGGCCCTTTACAACTATGGCGCCTCGTTTTGGTGCTGGACGGCTGTTATGAATATCCCGGAAATCACGCCCGGACAGTAAGCCTCCCGTAAACCATCACAGATACTGTCAGGCTTTTACACACAGTACAAACACCCTTCCATTTGAACGCTCACCAAACGGGAACATCCTAGGTGCCCTACGTAAAGAGCGAGCAATTTTTAAAGAATTAATTTTGCAGATTGTCTCGAACACCTTTTGGACCCATCCTGAACTCAAGTCAAAAATGAGTTACTTCCCTTAAACTGGCGATAGCCGTGGATCAATGATAATCAGAAAGTTTTTGGACCGTGGTGCGTTTTTGCGCTAGACCTAACTTTTAAAATCTAAATAATAAATTGACAGCGTGTTTTCATCAAGACAAGATCAGTGCAATTCGAAGTTGTGAAAGTTTGAAAAAAGAAAAGCCCGGAAGCAGGGTAAGCCCGGAAGCAGGGTCACGCAAGGGTCGTAGCAGACGACGGTTTATGCGGCATATCGCCGTTCCTCTCAACAGTCAAAAGCCATCGCTAGAGTTCTTGTGAACCACAGCCGTTTGTTTCGTGCATAAAAACGTGCTATTGTAGATAAGCTGACATCGAGTCGCATTCAAATGACTAACTGACGACTACATTGTGAAAAAGGGAAACTGGATCACACGGGTTCACGATGGCTCAGGGGTAAGATAAACCACGCAAAAATAAATTCTTTGAAAATTGTTCGCTCTTTACGGAGGGCACCTAGGATGTTCTCAATCGGTGAGTGTTTAAATGAAAGGGTGTTTGTACTGTGTGTAAAAGCCTGACCGTATCTGTGATGGTTTACGGGAGGCTTAATTACTGTGCCTTTAATGTGTAATTATCATCATTTACTGAAACAGTCATGTTGCCTTTTTTTTTGCAGGTAAAATTTCAAACAAATATCATAAATAACATTTTTAATTTCATTATCCATAGATTGGGATTAGCCCAAGCTTGGAGTAAAAACAATCAGTTCAGTCCATTAAATTGACCAGGAGGGTTATTAAAAGGGAGACAGGGGGTTGAGGTAGTTGGGACAGTCCTCCATATTTTTCGTCCAGAGATTTGCCATACCCAGCATGGCCAAAACTCAGATATGCTAAAAACGAAAGTCTAAATCAGCCGGTCACACACCTTTACCCTCCGAAGCTTTGGACCTCCCTGTGTCCTTCTTTTTCCTGAAAAAGAGCATTTTTGACACTTTGAAAATAACATTTTGACAAATTATTCCGGTTTGTACAAGCTGGATAGCATGATAAAAATGTTCTAAATTTGGATTTTCATTACTGCATGCTCACACTCACAGCATCAAAACAGCTAAATCATAATCATTGTTCAAAAGCTGTTCAAAATAAATCTGAATCAATCAATCATTACATACATCAATCAATCATC
>NC_090256.1:46086816-46116605 GCF_037325665.1 Littorina saxatilis
TATTAAAAGTAAGAAAGAAATTGGGAAAAACATTAGCAGAGCGTGGTTTCGATCCACGGACCTCTGGGTTATGGGCCCAGCACGCTTCCACTGCGCCACTCTGCTGTCTGTATTGACTACTCTTTTAATTTAAACGCTTTGTGGACACTGTGTGGGTCAAATTGGTTTCAGAGCTGATGCAATCGGTTACGTCAGTTCGTGCCACCGCCACCGGCATTCATGGCTGTGCGATTTGAGATGCATAGTTGAGATGCATAGTTGCAGGCATAGTTAAAACGTGTTTTGTTTGTTAGTTAATTGGATGGTTAGTTGGTTGGTTGGTTGCAGGTTTTTGTTTTCATGTGTGTGTGTGTGTGTGTGTGTGTGTGTGTGTGTGTGTGTGTGTGTGTGTGAAGATATTTTTCAGTGTTTAGTGTGTGCGTGCCACGCGCGTGTGTCTTATTCTTTGATGACGTAACCGGATTTTTATAAAAGCTGAGACGGCACTGCCCCGACTTCATTTTTCAATCAACTTAATTGACATTTTGGACAAACATTATTTTGACTCAGTCTGGATATTTTGGCTTGGAAGCTGAAACATTAATCAATTTTTGTGTACATTAATTTTTAGAATGAAATCGTATTTTCGTTCACATAATTTAAAATAAGTGCATCATATGTGTTATCATCTCCTGCATCCAAAAATATAATACATATGTTGCAGTACAACCCCAAAAAAAACGTAATTTGCATAAAGGGGTTTTACTTGTTTGTTTTGTTTCGTTTTGTTTGGCGAGGCCGGTAGACTGGGGACAGTGTTGTGGCCACCCTGCTGCAGCTTTCAACTTTATTTCTTTGGATGGGCGCTGTGGCGTGGTGGTAAGACGTCGGCCTCTTAATCGGAAGGTCGAGGGTTCGAATCCCGGCCGCGGCCGCCTGGTGGGTTAAGTGTGGAGATTTTTCCGATCTCCCAGGTCAACTTATGTGCAGACCTGCTAGTGGCTTATCCCCCTTCGTGTGTACACGCAAGCACAAGACCAAGTGCGCACGGAAAAGATCCTGTAATCCATGTCAGAGTTCGGTGGGTTATAGAAACACGAAAATACCCAGCATGCTTCCTCCGAAAGCGGCGTATGGCTGCCTAAATGGCGGGGTAAAAACGGTCATACACGTAAATACGTGGGAGTTTCAGCCCACGAACGAAGAAGAAGAAGAAGAAGCTGTTCAAGTACAGAGTAGACGGGAAAAAAGAAACTATGCTGGTTTGATGTTTACTAAACAATTCTATCTATCTTATGTATAGATTCATTGAGTCTAAAATTCAGTCTAAAATTTGGAATGTTAGCAGTCTATCTTTGGTGAGTTTTGGAAACTTCAGATATTAAACAAATATTAAAATTAAGAAAGAAATTGGGAAAAACATTAGCAGAGCGTGGTTTCGATCCACGGACCTCTGGGTTATGGGCCTAGCACGCTTCCACTGCGCCACTCTGCTCCTTGGGAGATGGATGTCTATTTTGGCATTAACACCGTGCACACCTGAGCAATTTCTGACGCAATCAAAGAGCGCACAGGTGTGAAACTTCAAGAGGCGTGATCAGTTCAGCGAGTCACAAACAGGGGAGGGAACTATAGTACAGTTTGATTTCCCCAAAGACCGCTGTACTTACACCCCTTCATCTGTGTTTGCCAACGTCAAAAGTGAGGAAAAAACACCACAAAAAAGCTGGGGAAGGGCCCATAATATGGACCGGCTTCTAATGTAGACCCCCTCCTCTCCTGACAAACTAACGGTACTAGTGCGCTCAAAGCAATATTATTCGACACACTGACCCTCTCTGGATGACATGCACTTGTAAAAACAGTTGCGAACACATACAAATCAACTGAAAATCGAGGTCGTCACAGTGCCGCCTCTACTTTTTAATTTGTCTTTTTCTTAATGAAAACCGAATAGAAAGACATTGATAGGACAAAAAAGAGAAGCTATGAGGAAGTAATTTGCATACATTTCCACAAACTTGTGTCCATTTATTTCCAGGAATCACTACACGCGAAATCTCACGCACTACACACAAAGACAAAATATTAGCAGAGCGTGGTTTCGATCCACGGACCTCTGGGTTATGGGCCCAGCACGCTTCCACTGCGCCACTCTGCTGTCTGTACTGACAACTCTTTCAATTTAAACGCTTAGTGGACACTGTGTGGGTCAAATTGGTTTCAGAGCTGATGCAATCGGTTACGTCAGTTCGTGCCACCGCAACCGGCATTCATGGCTGTGCGATTTGAGATGCATAGTTGAGATGCATAGTTGCAGGCATAGTTAAAACGTGTTTTTTTTGTTAGTTAATTGGATGGTTAGTTGGTTGGTTGGTTGCAGGTTTTTGTTTTCATGTGTGTGTGTGTGTGTGTGCCGTGTGTGTGTGTGTGTGTGTGTGTGTGTTTGTGTGTGAAGATATTTTTCAGTGTTTAGTGTGTGCGTGCCACGCGCGTGTGTCTTATTCTTTGATGACGTAACCGGATTTTTTATAAAAGCTGAGACGGCACTGCCCCGACTTCATTTTTCAATCAAATTAATTGACATTTTGGACAAACATTATTTTGACTCAGTCTGGATATTTTGGCTTGGAAGCTAAAACATTAATCAATTTTTGTGTACATTAATTTTTAGAATGAAATCGTATTTTCGTTCACATAATTTAAAATAAGTGCATCATATGTGTTATCATCTCCTGCATCCAAAAATATCTATATATATATACGACTAGTGTCTGTCTGTCTGTCTGTCTGTTCGCGATGCACGGCCAAAGTTCTCGGTGGATCTTTTTCAAATTTGGACACCGTATTCAGCTACACCCCGGACACAACCTCATCGATGAGATATTTCAACACGTGCTCTCAGCGCGCAGCGCTGTGCGCGCTGAACCGATTTTGTTTGTTTGTCGGGATCCACTACCAGTAGCTTTTCCTTATATTCTCCAGTGTTTTCAGCTGCGATTATCTCCCTTCCTCCGTGTGGCGTCAATCCATATTCCCGTTACTATGTTACTATTTTTAGAAGGTCACTGCACGTTACTATTTTTAGAAGGTCTCCAGTGTTTTGCGCGTTTATCTCCTTTCCTTCGTGCGCCTGGTATTCGGCTCTACTTCTTCCCGGCGAAGCCGGTACCCGGCGAAGCGGGTAATCATCTAGTAATACATATGTTGCAGTACAACCCAAAAAACCGTAATTTGCATAAAGGGGTTTTACTTGTTTTTTTGTTTTCGTTTTGTTTGGCGAGGCCGGTAGACTGGGGACAGTGTTGTGGCCACCCTGCTGCAGCTTTCAACTTTATCCCCGAGTACGCAGTATGCGAAATATTCCACAAAAACGACTCTTAACGGGGGGGGGGGGGGGGGGGGAGTTTTTGCGGTGGGAGGCTGGTCGCTTTGCGAACAGCCTGAACTAAAGGGGAGACTTGGGCGGCTGAGCCGAACACGTCACGCAGTGACGAGAAAAGCATGATTTGCAAGACAGCCGACGGGTGGGGATTTGGTCTCCGCAAAGAAACTATTGGTCTCGGTGAAAGAGAGACAGAGAGCACGAGAGAGTCTATGGCCAAAGTGATCCGGGTTCGATTCCCGGCATGGGCGGTCTATTTTTTTTTTAATTCTTGTTTACTATTGTTTATTATGAACGTTTTAATGTTTTATTTTACTTTAATAATTTTTTTAATTGTGTAAAATAAATAATTGTTTTTTTGGTTTTTTTTAAATCCACGTGCACAAGACAAAAACTTTCATACTGGGGGAGCGAGCCAGTCTGAAGAGTACTCGGGTCCAGCGCCAGCGTTTTTTATTCGACACACTGACCCTCTCTGGATGACATGCACTTGTAAAAACAGTTGCGAACACATACAAATCAACTGAAAAATGAGGTCGTCACAGTGCCGCCTCTACTTTTTAATTTGTCTTTTTCTTAATGAAACCCGAATAGAAAGACATTGATAGGACAAAAAAGAGAAGCTATAAGGAAGTAATTTGGAAGAGTTTGCATACATTTCCACAAACTTGTGTCCATTTATTTCCAGGAATCACTTCACGCGAAATCTCACTCCGCACTACACACAAAGACAAAATATTAGCAGAGCGTGGTTTCGATCCACGGACCTCTGGGTTATGGGCCCAGCACGCTTCCACTGCGCCACTCTGCTGTCTGTACTGACAACTCTTTCAATTTAAACGCTTAGTGGACACTGTGTGGGTCAAATTGGTTTCAGAGCTGATGCAATCGGTTACGTCAGTTCGTGCCACCGCCACCGGCATTTATGGCTGTGCGATTTGAGATGCATAGTTGCAGGCATAGTTAAAACGTGTTTTGTTTGTTAGTTAATTGGATGGTTAGTTGGTTGGTTGGTTGCAGGTTTTTGTTTTCATGTGTGTGTGTGTGTGTGTGTGTGTGTGTGTGTGTGTGTGTGTGTGTGTGTGTTTGTGTGTGAAGATATTTTTCAGTGTTTAGTGTGTGCGTGCCACGCGCGTGTGTCTTATTCTTTGATGACGTAACCGGATTTTTATAAAAGCTGAGACAGCACTGCCACGACTTCATTTTTCAATCAACTTAATTGACATTTTGGACAAACATTATTTTGACTCAGTCTGGATATTTTGGCTTGGAAGCTGAAACATTAATCAATTTTTGTGTACATTAATTTTTAGAATGAAATCGTATTTTTGTTCACATAATTTAAAATAAGTGCATCATATGTGTTATCATCTCCTGCATCCAAAAATATAATACATATGTTGCAGTACAACCCAAAAAACCGTAATTTGCATAAAGGGGTTTTACTTGTTTTTTTGTTTTCGTTTTGTTTGGCGAGGCCGGTAGACTGGGGACAGTGTTGTGGCCACCCTGCTGCAGCTCTCAACTTTATTTCTTTGGATGCTTGCTGTTCAAGTACAGAGTAGACGGGAAAAAAGAAACTAGGCTGGTTTGATGTTTACTAAACAATTCTATCTATTTATGTATAGATTCATTGATCTGTGATGTCTTATTTTTTAGTCTAAAATTTGGAATGTTAGCAGTCTATCTTTGGTGAGTTTTGGAAACTTCAGATATTAAACAAAGGCACCCGTTTAAAGAACCAAAAGAAGAGATGGTTCTACCAAAAAAATAGATGCTTTCACCAAAAGAAAAGATGGCTTGAGTGACAAAGAATTAAAGTACACAAAAAAAATTTGATCCGCCAAAAGAATTGCTGTCTGAACAAAAATTAAAATAAACTGGCAAAAGCAAATATACTCAGGCAAAAGAAAATATAATCAGGCAAAAGATTGACTACTTCAGGCAAAAGAAAATATAGTTTCAACAAAAGAAATGGATAGTCATTCTCCAACACAGCGACTTTGAGAGAGAGCCTGGCTGGAAACCGTGATGTCAAGATTTCTCGGAGTTGTTGAGAATGACATTGTAAAGAACTGGTCTATGGAACGAGCACCAAATGTAACCGCAGAGCACACCGAGATTGCCGAAGCACCACATCGCACACTGAAAATGTGGACAACAGCGTTTCAGTGGGCAACGTCACCAGCTGAGTCGCTGAAGACTGGGAACACGATCTTCGTGGGATCTTCAACCCTGGAAAAGGCGCTCAAGACTGACTGCCATCCGAGAGACCGAAGAAAAGGTTGAATGATCGCACCGTCCTGGGCTGACTTCAAGGTGTATGCCACATGTCGGAGGTCGGTGTGGAAGATTACGATCGACGAAAACAATCAGTTTTTCTGCAACTGTCCGGAGTTCCTCAAGTGCTACGTGTGTCATCATTCCATGGGCATGGAGATTCGTCTGGAGGTGACCAACCCCCCCTGCCCAGGCCAAGACCATCCCAATCGGCCAGAAGCGAAAGCGCGGTCGCCCAAAGCTGTCGAGACCAGCGCTTATCAGGCAGTGAACACACTGATCTTGACTGCTCTGTACACTGATTTTGTCATTGTCATTTAACTTTCTTTGGACGTACAATTATGATTATGATATGGAGTGACACTATTTTGTCTCTGAAAGTACACTAAACTTTATATTTTTTGCTGACAGTAGCTATTTTGTTGTTGAAATAATTCGTTTTTTTGTTGAGAATTCTTTTGCAAGTCTCATTTGTTTTTTTGGTAGAATCAATCGTTTTTTTGCTAGAAGCATCTATTTTGTGGGTGGAAACATCCGATTTTTTGTTGGAATATCTTTTGCTAACTAAGCAATTATTTTGGTGAAAGCATCTATTCTTTTGGTGATTTAATTTATTGCCTTAAACAAATATTAAAAGTAAGAAAGAAAATGGGAAAAGCATTAGCAGAGCGTGGTTTCGATCCACGGACCTCTGGGTTATGGGCCCAGCACGCTTCCACTGCGCCACTCTGCTCCTTGTGAGATGGATGTCTATTTTGGCACTAACACCGTGCACACCTGAGCAATTTCTGACGCAATCAAAGAGCGCACAGGTGTGAAACTGCAAGAGGCGTGATCAGTTCAGCGAGTCGCAAACAGGGAAGGGAACTATAGTACAGTTTGATTTCCCCAAAGACCGCTGTACTTACGCCCCTTCATCTGTGTTTGCCAACGTCAAAAGTGAGGAAAAAACACCACAAAAAAGCTGGGGAAGGGCCCATAATATGGACCGGCTTCTAATGTAGACCCCCTCCTCTCCTGACAAACTACCGGTACTAGTGCGCTCAAAGCAATATTATTCGACACACTGACCCTCTCTGGATGACATGCACTTGTAAAAACAGTTGCGAACACATACAAATCAACTGAAAAATGAGGTCGTCACAGTGCCGCCTCTACTTTTTAATTTGTCTTTTTCTTAATGAAAACCGAATAGAAAGACATTGATAGGACAAAAAAGAGAAGCTATGAGGAAGTAATTTGCATACATTTCCACAAACTTGTGTCCATTTATTTCCAGGAATCACTACACGCGAAATCTCACGCACTACACACAAAGACAAAATATTAGCAGAGCGTGGTTTCGATCCACGGACCTCTGGGTTATGGGCCCAGCACGCTTCCACTGCGCCACTCTGCTGTCTGTACTGACAACTCTTTCAATTTAAACGCTTAGTGGACACTGTGTGGGTCAAATTGGTTTCAGAGCTGATGCAATCGGTTACGTCAGTTCGTGCCACCGCCACCGGCATTTATGGCTGTGCGATTTGAGATGCATAGTTGCAGGCATAGTTAAAACGTGTTTTGTTTGTTAGTTAATTGGATGGTTAGTTGGTTGGTTGGTTGCAGGTTTTTGTTTTCATGTGTGTGTGTGTGTGTGTGCCGTGTGTGTGTGTGTGTGTGTGTGTTTGTGTGTGAAGATATTTTTCAGTGTTTAGTGTGTGCGTGCCACGCGCGTGTGTCTTATTCTTTGATGACGTAACCGGATTTTTATAAAAGCTGAGACAGCACTGCCACGACTTCATTTTTCAATCAACTTAATTGACATTTTGGACAAACATTATTTTGACTCAGTCTGGATATTTTGGCTTGGAAGCTGAAACATTAATCAATTTTTGTGTACATTAATTTTTAGAATGAAATCGTATTTTTGTTCACATAATTTAAAATAAGTGCATCATATGTGTTATCATCTCCTGCATCCAAAAATATAATACATATGTTGCAGTACAACCCAAAAAACCGTAATTTGCATAAAGGGGTTTTACTTGTTTTTTGTTGTTTTCGTTTTGTTTGGCGAGGCGGTAGACTGGGGACAGTGTTGTGGCCACCCTGCTGCAGCTTTCAACTTTATTTCTTTGGATGCTTGCTGTTCAAGTACAGAGTAGACGGGAAAAAAGAAACTAGGCTGGTTTGATGTTTACTAAACAATTCTATCTATTTATGTATAGATTCATTGATCTGTGATGTCTTATTTTTTAGTCTAAAATTTGGAATGTTAGCAGTCTATCTTTGGTGAGTTTTGGAAACTTCAGATATTAAACAAATATTAAAAGTAAGAAAGAAAATGGGAAAAGCATTAGCAGAGCGTGGTTTCGATCCACGGACCTCTGGGTTATGGGCCCAGCACGCTTCCACTGCGCCACTCTGCTCCTTGTGAGATGGATGTCTATTTTGGCACTAACACCGTGCACACCTGAGCAATTTCTGACGCAATCAAAGAGCGCACAGGTGTGAAACTGCAAGAGGCGTGATCAGTTCAGCGAGTCGCAAACAGGGGAGGGAACTATAGTACAGTTTGATTTCCCCAAAGACCGCTGTACTTACGCCCCTTCATCTGTGTTTGCCAACGTCAAAAGTGAGGAAAAAACACCACAAAAAAGCTGGGGAAGGGCCCATAATATGGACCGGCTTCTAATGTAGACCCCCTCCTCTCCTGACAAACTACCGGTACTAGTGCGCTCAAAGCAATATTATTCGACACACTGACCCTCTCTGGATGACATGCACTTGTAAAAACAGTTGCGAACACATACAAATCAACTGAAAAATGAGGTCGTCACAGTGCCGCCTCTACTTTTTAATTTGTCTTTTTCTTAATGAAAACCGAATAGAAAGACATTGATAGGACAAAAAAGAGAAGCTATGAGGAAGTAATTTGCATACATTTCCACAAACTTGTGTCCATTTATTTCCAGGAATCACTACACGCGAAATCTCACGCACTACACACAAAGACAAAATATTAGCAGAGCGTGGTTTCGATCCACGGACCTCTGGGTTATGGGCCCAGCACGCTTCCACTGCGCCACTCTGCTGTCTGTACTGACAACTCTTTCAATTTAAACGCTTAGTGGACACTGTGTGGGTCAAATTGGTTTCAGAGCTGATGCAATCGGTTACGTCAGTTCGTGCCACCGCAACCGGCATTCATGGCTGTGCGATTTGAGATGCATAGTTGAGATGCATAGTTGCAGGCATAGTTAAAACGTGTTTTTTTTGTTAGTTAATTGGATGGTTAGTTGGTTGGTTGGTTGCAGGTTTTTGTTTTCATGTGTGTGTGTGTGTGTGTGTGTGCCGTGTGTGTGTGTGTGTGTGTGTGTGTGTGTGTGTGTGTGTGTGTTTGTGTGTGAAGATATTTTTCAGTGTTTAGTGTGTGCGTGCCACGCGCGTGTGTCTTATTCTTTGATGACGTAACCGGATTTTTTATAAAAGCTGAGACGGCACTGCCCCGACTTCATTTTTCAATCAAATTAATTGACATTTTGGACAAACATTATTTTGACTCAGTCTGGATATTTTGGCTTGGAAGCTAAAACATTAATCAATTTTTGTGTACATTAATTTTTAGAATGAAATCGTATTTTCGTTCACATAATTTAAAATAAGTGCATCATATGTGTTATCATCTCCTGCATCCAAAAATATCTATATATATATATACGACTAGTGTCTGTCTGTCTGTCTGTCTGTTCGCGATGCACGGCCAAAGTTCTCGGTGGATCTTTTTCAAATTTGGACACCGTATTCAGCTACACCCCGGACACAACCTCATCGATGAGATATTTCAACACGTGCTCTCAGCGCGCAGCGCTGTGCGCGCTGAACGATTTTGTTTGTTTGTCGGGATCCACTACCAGTAACTCTTCCTTATCTTCTCCAGTGTTTTCAGCTGCGATTATCTCCCTTCCTCCGTGTGGCGTCAATCCATATTCCCGTTACTATGTTACTATTTTTAGAAGGTCACTGCACGTTACTATTTTTAGAAGGTCTCCAGTGTTTTGCGCGTTTATCTCCTTTCCTTCGTGCGCCTGGTATTCGGCTTTACTTCTTCCCGGCGAAGCCGGTACCCGGCGAAGCGGGTAATCATCTAGTAATACATATGTTGCAGTACAACCCAAAAAAACGTAATTTGCATAAAGGGGTTTTACTTGTTTTTTGTTTTCGTTTTGTTTGGCGAGGCCGGTAGACTGGGGACAGTGTTGTGGCCACCCTGCTGCAGCTTTCAACTTTATCCCCGAGTACGCAGTATGCGAAATATTCCACAAAAACGACTCTTAACGGGGGGGGGGGGGGGGGGGAGTTTTTGCGGTGGGAGGCTGGTCGCTTTGCGAACAGCCTGAACTAAAGGGGAGACTTGGGCGGCTGAGCCGAACACGTCACGCAGTGACGAGAAAAGCATGATTTGCAAGACAGCCGACGGGTGGGGATTTGGTCTCGGCAAAGAAACTATTGGTCTCGGTGAAAGAGAGACAGAGAGCACGAGAGAGTCTATGGCCAAAGTGATCCGGGTTCGATTCCCGGCATGGGCGGTCTATTTTTTTTTTTTAATTCTTGTTTACTATTGTTTATTATGAACGTTTTAATGTTTTATTTTACTTTAATAATTTTTTTAATTGTGTAAAATAAATAATTGTTTTTTTGGTTTTTTTAAAATCCACGTGCACAAGACAAAAACTTTCATACTGGGGGAGCGAGCCAGTCTGAAGAGTACTCGGGTCCAGCGCCAGCGTTTTTTATTCGACACACTGACCCTCTCTGGATGACATGCACTTGTAAAAACAGTTGCGAACACATACAAATCAACTGAAAAATGAGGTCGTCACAGTGCCGCCTCTACTTTTTAATTTGTCTTTTTCTTAATGAAAACTGAATAGAAAGACATTGATAGGACAAAAAAGAGAAGCTATAAGGAAGTAATTTGGAAGAGTTTGCATACATTTCCACAAACTTGTGTCCATTTATTTCCAGGAATCACTTCACGCTGCACTACATACACACAAAGACAAAATATTAGCAGAGCGTGGTTTCGATCCACGGACCTCTGGGTTATGGGCCCAGCACGCTTCCACTGCGCCACTCTGCTGTCTGTACTGACAACTCTTTCAATTTAAACGCTTAGTGGACACTGTGTGGGTCAAATTGGTTTCAGAGCTGATGCAATCGGTTACGTCAGTTCGTGCCACCGCCACCGGCATTCATGGCTGTGCGATTTGAGATGCATAGTTGAGATGCATAGTTACAGGCATAGTTAAAACGTGTTTTGTTTGTTAGTTAATTGGATGGTTAGTTGGTTGGTTGGTTGCAGGTTTTTGTTTTCATGTGTGTGTGTGTGTGTGTGTGTGTGTGTGTGTGTGTGTGTGTGTGTGTGTGTGTGTGTGTGTGTGTGTTTGTGTGTGAAGATATTTTTCAGTGTTTAGTGTGTGCGTGCCACGCGCGTGTGTCTTATTCTTTGATGACGTAACCGGCTTTTTACAAAAGCTGAGACGGCACTGCCACGACTTCGTTTTTCAGTCAACTTAATTGACATTTTGGACAAACATTATTTTGACTCAGTCTGGATATTTTGGCTTGGAAGCTGAAACATTAATCAATTTTTGTGTACATTAATTTTTAGAATGAAATCGTATTTTCGTTCACATAATTTAAAATAAGTGCATCATATGTGTTATCATCTCCTGCATCCAAAAATATAATACATATGTTGCAGTACAACCAAAAAAACCGTAATTTGCATAAAGGGGTTTTACTTGTTTTTTGTTTTCGTTTTGTTTGGCGAGGCCGGTAGACTGGGGACAGTGTTGTGGCCACCCTGCTGCAGCTTTCAACTTTATTTCTTTGGATGCTTGCTGTTCAAGTACAGAGTAGACGGGAAAAAAGAAACTATGCTGGTTTGATGTTTACTAAACAATTCTATCTATTTTGTGTATAGATTCATTGATCTGTGATGTCTTATTTTTCAGTCTAAAATTTGGAATGTTAGCAGTCTATCTTTGGTGAGTTTTGGAAACTTCAGATATTAAACAAATATTAAAAGTAAGAAAGAAAATGGGAAAAACATTAGCAGAGCGTGGTTTCGATTCACGGACCTCTGGGTTATGGGCCCAGCACGCTTCCACTGCGCCACTCTGCTCCTTGTGAGATGGATGTCTATTTTGGCACTAACACCGTGCACACCTGAGCAATTTCTGACGCAATCAAAGAGCGCACAGGTGTGAAACTGCAAGAGGCGTGATCAGTTCAGCGAGTCGCAAACAGGGGAGGGAACTATAGTACAGTTTGATTTCCCCAAAGACCGCTGTACTTACGCCCCTTCATCTGTGTTTGCCAACGTCAAAAGTGAGGAAAAAACACCACAAAAAAGCTGGGGAAGGGCCCATAATATGGACCGGCTTCTAATGTAGACCCCCTCCTCTCCTGACAAACTAACGGTACTAGTGCGCTCAAAGCAATATTATTCGACACACTGACCCTCTCTGGATGACATGCACTTGTAAAATCAGTTGCAAACACATACAAATCAACTGAAAATCGAGGTCGTCACAGTGCCGCCTCTACTTTTTAATTTGTCTTTTTCTTTATGAAAACCGAATAGAAAGACATTGATAGGACAAAAAAGAGAAGCTATAAGGAAGTAATTTGGAAGAGTTTGCATACATTTCCACAAACTTCTGTCCATTTATTTCCAGGAATCACTACACGCGAAATCTCACGCCGCACTACACACAAAGACAAAATATTAGCAGAGCGTGGTTTCGATCCACGGACCTCTGGGTTATGGGCCCAGCACGCTTCCACTGCGCCACTCTGCTGTCTGTACTGACTACTCTTTTAATTTAAACGCTTTGTGGACACTGTGTGGGTCAAATTGGTTTCAAAGCTGATGCAATCGGTTACGTCAGTTCATGCCACCGCCACCGGCATTCATGGCTGTGCGATTTGAGATGCATAGTTGAGATGCATAGTTGCAGGCATAGTTAAAACGTGTTTTGTTTGTTAGTTAATTGGATGGTTAGTTGGTTGGTTGGTTGCAGGTTTTTGTTTTCATGTGTGTGTGTGTGTGTGTGTGTGTGTGTGTGTGTGTGTGTGTGTGTGTGTGTGTGTGTGTGTGTGTGTGTGTGAAGATATTTTTCAGTGTTTAGTGTGTGCGTGCCACGCGCGTGTGTCTTATTCTTTGATGACGTAACCGGATTTTTATAAAAGCTGAGACGGCACTGCCCCGACTTCATTTTTCAATCAACTTAATTGACATTTTGGACAAACATTATTTTGACTCAGTCTGGATATTTTGGCTTGGAAGCTGAAACATTAATCAATTTTTGTGTACATTAATTTTTAGAATGAAATTGTGTTTTCGTTCACGTAATTTAAAATAAGTGCATCATATGTGTTATCATCTCCTGCATCCAAAAATATAATACATATGTTGCAGTACAACCCAAAAAAACGTAATTTGCATAAAGGGGTTTTACTTGTTTTTTGTTTTCGTTTTGTTTGGCGAGGCCGGTAGACTGGGGACAGTGTTGTGGCCACCCTGCTGCAGCTTTCAACTTTATTTCTTTGGATGCTTTCTTGCTGTTCAAGTACAGAGTAGACGGGAAAAAAGAAACTATGCTGGTTTGATGTTTACTAAACAATTCTATGTATTTTATGTATAGATTCATTGATCTGTGATGTCTTATTTTTCAGTCTAAAATTAGGAATGTTAGCAGTCTATCTTTGGTGAGTTTTGGAAACTTCAGATATTAAACAAATATTAAAAGTAAGAAAGAAATTGGGAAAAACATTAGCAGAGCGTGGTTTCGATCCACGGACCTCTGGGTTATGGGCCCAGCACGCTTCCACTGCGCCACTCTGCTCCTTGTGAGATGGATGTCTATTTTGGCACTAAGACCGTGCACACCTGAGCAATTTCTGACGAAATCAAAGAGCGCACAGGTGTGAAACTGCAAGAGGCGTGATCAGTTCAGCGAGTCGCAAACAGGGGAGGGAACTATAGTACAGTTTGATTTCTCCAAAGACCGCTGAACTTACGCCCCTTCATCTGTGTTTGCCAACGTCAAAAGTGAGGAAAAAACACCACAAAAAAGCTGGGGAAGGGCCCATAATATGGACCGGCTTATAATGTAGACCCCCTCCTCTCCTGACAAACTAACGGTACTAGTGCGCTCAAAGCAATATTATTCGACACACTGACCCTCTCTGGATGACATGCACTTGTAAAAACAGTTGCGAACACATACAAATCAACTCAGTGAAAAATGAGGTCGTCACAGTGCCGCCTCTACTTTTTAATTTGTCTTTTTCTTAATGAAAACCGAATAGAAAGACATTGATAGGACAAAAAAGAGAAGCTATAAGGAAGTAATTTGCATACATTTCCACAAACTTCTGTCCATTTATTTCCAGGAATCACTACACGCGAAATCTCACGCCGCACTACACACAAAGACAAAATATTAGCAGAGCGTGGTTTCGATCCACGGACCTCTGGGTTATGGGCCCAGCACGCTTCCACTGCGCCACTCTGCTGTCTGTAATGACTACTCTTTTAATTTAAACAATAATTACAATAACAATAACAGCACTTTATTGTCCATTAAAATATTACATAAAAATGGAAACGCTTTGTGGACACTGTGTGGGTCAAATTGGTTTCAGAGCTGATGCAATCGGTTACGTCAGTTCGTGCCACCGCCACCGGCATTCATGGCTGTGCGATTTGAGATGCATAGTTGAGATGCATAGTTGCAGGCATAGTTAAAACGTGTTTTGTTTGTTAGTTAATTGGATGGTTAGTTGGTTGGTTGGTTGCAGGTTTTTGTTTTCATGTGTGTGTGTGTGTGTGTGTGTGTGTGTGTGTGTGAAGATATTTTTCAGTGTTTAGTGTGTGCGTGCCACGCGCGTGTGTCTTATTCTTTGATGACGTAACCGGATTTTTATAAAAGCTGAGACGGCACTGCCCCGACTTCATTTTTCAATCAACTTAATTGACATTTTGGACAAACATTATTTTGACTCAGTCTGGATATTTTGGCTTGGAAGCTGAAACATTAATCAATTTTTGTGTACATTAATTTTTAGAATGAAATCGTATTTTCGTTCACATAATTTAAAATAAGTGCATCATATGTGTTATCATCTCCTGCATCCAAAAATATAATACATATGTTGCAGTACAACCCCAAAAAACGTAATTTGCATAAAGGGGTTTTACTTGTTTTTTTGTTTTCGTTTTGTTTGGCGAGGCCGGTAGACTGGGGACAGTGTTGTGGCCACCCTGCTGCAGCTTTCAACTTTATTTCTTTGGATGCTTGCTGTTCAAGTACAGAGTAGACGGGAAAAAAGAAACTATGCTGGTTTGATGTTTACTAAACAATTCTATCTATTTTATGTATAGATTCATTGATCTGTGATGTCTTATTTTTCAGTCTAAAATTTGGAATGTTAGCAGTCTATCTTTGGTGAGTTTTGGAAACTTCAGATATTAAACAAATATTAAAAGTAAGAAAGAAAATGGGAAAAACATTAGCAGAGCGTGGTTTCGATCCACGGACCTCTGGGTTATGGGCCCAGCACGCTTCCACTGCGCCACTCTGCTCCTTGTGAGATGGATGTCTATTTTGGCACTAACACCGTGCACACCTGAGCAATTTCTGACGCAATCAAAGAGCGCACAGGTGTGAAACTGCAAGAGGCGTGATCAGTTCAGCGAGTCGCAAACAGGGGAGGGAACTATAGTACAGTTTGATTTCCCCAAAGACCGCTGTACTTACGCCCCTTCATCTGTGTTTGCCAACGTCAAAAGTGAGGAAAAAACACCACAAAAAAGCTGGGGAAGGGCCCATAATATGGACCGGCTTCTAATGTAGACCCCCTCCTCTCCTGACAAACTAACGGTACTAGTGCGCTCAAAGCAATATTATTCGACACACTGACCCTCTCTGGATGACATGCACTTGTAAAAACAGTTGCGAACACATACAAATCAACTGAAAAATGAGGTCGTCACAGTGCCGCCTCTACTTTTTAATTTGTCTTTTTCTTAATGAAAACCGAATAGAAAGACATTGATAGGACAAAAAAGAGAAGCTATGAGGAAGTAATTTGCATAAATTTCCACAAACTTCTGTCCATTTATTTCCAGGAATCACTACACGCAAAATCTCACGCACTACACACAAAGACAAAATATTAGCAGAGCGTGGTTTCGATCCACGGACCTCTGGGTTATGGGCCCAGCACGCTTCCACTGCGCCACTCTGCTGTCTGTACTGACAACTCTTTCAATTTAAACGCTTAGTGGACACTGTGTGGGTCAAATTGGTTTCAGAGCTGATGCAATCGGTTACGTCAGTTCGTGCCACCGCCACCGGCATTCATGGCTGTGCGATTTGAGATGCATAGTTGAGATGCATAGTTGCAGGCATAGTTAAAACGTGTTTTGTTTGTTAGTTAATTGGATGGTTAGTTGGTTGGTTGGTTGCAGGTTTTTGTTTTCATGTGTGTGTGTGTGTGTGTGTGTGTGTGTGTGTGTGTGTGTGTGTGTGTGTGTGTGTGTGTGTGTGTGTGTGTGTGTTTGTGTCTGAAGATATTTTTCAGTGTTTCGTGTGTGCGTGCCACGCGCGTGTGTCTTATTCTTTGATGACGTAACCGGATTTTTATAAAAGCTGAGACGGCACTGCCCCGACTTCATTTTTCAATCAACTTAATTGACATTTTGGACAAACATTATTTTGACTCAGTCTGGATATTTTGGCTTGGAAGCTGAAACATTAATCAATTTTTGTGTACATTAATTTTTAGAATGAAATCGTATTTTCGTTCACATAATTTAAAATAAGTGCATCATATGTGTTATCATCTCCGGCATCCAAAAATACAATACATATGTTGCAGTACAACCCAAAAAAACGTAATTTGCATAAAGGGGTTTTACTTGTTTTTTGTTTTCGTTTTGTTTGGCGAGGCCGGTAGACTGGGGACAGTGTTGTGGCCACCCTGCTGCAGCTTTCAACTTTATTTCTTTGGATGCTTTCTTGCTGTTCAAGTACAGAGTAGACGGGAAAAAAGAAACTATGCTGGTTTGATGTTTACTAAACAATTCTATGTATTTTATGTATAGATTCATTGATCTGTGATGTCTTATTTTTCAGTCTAAAATTAGGAATGTTAGCAGTCTATCTTTGGTGAGTTTTGGAAACTTCAGATATTAAACAAATATTAAAAGTAAGAAAGAAATTGGGAAAAACATTAGCAGAGCGTGGTTTCGATCCACGGACCTCTGGGTTATGGGCCCAGCACGCTTCCACTGCGCCACTCTGCTCCTTGTGAGATGAATGTCTATTTTGGCACTAACACCGTGCACACCTGAGCAATTTCTGACGCAATCAAAGAGCGCACAGGTGTGAAACTTCAAGAGGCGTGATCAGTTCAGCGAGTCACAAACAGGGGAGGGAACTATAGTACAGTTTGATTTCCCCAAAGACCGCTGTACTTACACCCCTTCATCTGTGTTTGCCAACGTCAAAAGTGAGGAAAAAACACCACAAAAAAGCTGGGGAAGGGCCCATAATATGGACCGGCTTCTAATGTAGACCCCCTCCTTTCCTGACAAACTAACGGTACTAGTGCGCTCAAAGCAATATTATTCGACACACTGACCCTCTCTGGATGACATGCACTTGTAAAAACAGTTGCGAACACATACAAATCAACTGAAAAATGAGGTCGTCACAATGCCGCCTCTACTTTTTAATTTGTCTTTTTCTTAATGAAAACCGAATAGAAAGACATTGATAGGACAAAAAAAGAGAAGCTATAAGGAAGTAATTGGAAGAGTTTGCATACATTTCCACAAACTTCTGTCCATTTATTTCCAGGAATCACTACACGCGAAATCTCACGCCGCACTACACACAAAGACAAAATATTAGCAGAGCGTGGTTTCGATCCACGGACCTCTGGGTCATGGGTCCAGCACGCTTTGCAGGGTGCTTGGAAGCCGCCTGTTTCGGCGATCACTTATTTTTGGATTAGAAAACACTGAGTAGATAACTGTCAATCAATTTGATCAAAAAATGAGAACGTGACAGTGCCGCCTCAAGTTTCACAAAAAACGAATATGACGTCATCAAAGACAGTAATCAAAAAAATTGAGATAAAAATGTCTGGGGATATCATACCCAGGAACTCTCATGTAAAGGTAAAACATTTAGTCATTATTTGACTCAACGTATAAACAAGTCGCGTGAGGCGATATCAAAACGTTTTGTCAATTTGTTATCCTGAAACTACTGAAAAGATCAACACTAAAGAAAATCACAGCCAACACTAAGATTACATAATTATGTTCCAAGGCTTCGCTATCCTAAATCGGAAGACATAGTGAGACGGGTCAAGCTCTCCTCCGCGATCGATTACTACAATTTTGATTTTTTATTCGAATTTTGAGATTTTTAATGACCAAACTCAATTATCATTTTTTAAGCATCAAAGCTGAAATGAAATCACATTGTATGGGCTGTGTCGAAAATTGCTGGACCAAAATTTCAATCATTTTGATTTAAATATGAAAGCGTGACATCTAATCGCATCAACATTCACTAAAAGTCGGATATGACGTCATCAAAGACATATATCAAACAAACAAACAAATGGCGTGGGGATATCATCATCAGGAATGTGCATGATTGTACAATATCATAAAGAGCTGTCAGGCTGTTTTCTGGGAATCGCTCTACACGGAACTAAGACACACACACACACACACAGAAACATACACCACCACCCTCGTCTCGATTCCCAGTCTATGTTCAAACATTTACTCGTAACTTGTAACCAAAAAAGTGTTAGCAGAGCGAGGTCTGCAGGGTGCTTGGAAGCCGACTGTTTCGGCGATCACTTATTTTTGTAGGGGGAGGGCTCCTAATATGGACCGGCTCCTAATATGGACCACCTTCTGTTCTGACAAACTAACGGCGCTAGAGCGCTCAAAAAAGTTTTATTCGCTGTATTCACCCTCTCTGGATAACTTGCACATGTGAAAACAGTTGCAAAAACACAAATCTCAAAACCGTTAGGCTTTTTCTCTTTTTTTCACTTTTGGTAGCGTTCACTCTAAATTTGCCACCTAAAACGGACTTGTTTCTGTCCACAGCCAAAGCTTTTATCACACAAAAGTTGCTATATATGACAGCTAAAACCGTAGTTGTTACATTTTAGCAGTGTTGACCCTGAGTTTCTACTGCAAACAAAAAATAATAGCAAAATCTCAAAGTATGTGCGAGTCCCCTAATATGGACCACCTTCAACAAATCGAAGAAAATAAAATCTAAAGGCTATTTTCATTAATTCATTAAGAAGCTTGCTGGAAATAACCTATAACTAGCCCTCGAGATTAAAAAAAATGCAACAAAAAGTCTTCTTTTCGCGGAAGTTGATAATTTCACTTATTTTCACTCTGTTTTTGATAAGCTTCTTTAGTTTCCTGGTGTGCTTCAAATAATGCTCACATTAACCCAAAACATGCGGCCCTATGCTCCACAGGGAGTCTACAGGAATAAGTCAAGTAAGTCAACCCGAAACAGATACATTTAGAGCATATTATAATTAGGCTGACTTACACACTAAGTTGTATCATGTTATTTGGAAGCATAGGGGGCTTTTTACAGTGATTCTTGAAGGCCTCTTCACTGGTCCATATTGGGCGCCCAGTATGTACAGTTTCATGAAGTTTTCTGGGAATCGCTCTACACGGTCGCACATTCAGACACACACACACATACATACACCACACCCTCGCTAGTGATTGGCCCGTGGATTGCTTGGCCCACTAAAAGCAAGGGTATTTACTCTTTTACGAACCCATACAGACTCGACAGAGTCATTTTCGGAATTCGTCTAATCGCTAGATATATCTTAATTCTTAAAAGCAAAAGGTTTTGTCTGCTAGACGTATGCGTAACCGCTGGCAGTGAAACTATATATAAGACGATGAAGGATCACCTCCTGTTCTAACAAACTAAACTTGGCCAAATAATTATTGCAACAAATTTCAAACCCAAATTTAAGCATTAATCCGCGTGTCATTTATTAACACTTTATATGCCAGTTAAGGCCGTTCACTCAACTATCAGGATCACCTTTTGGATTAAATATTTCTTTTACAAGGATCACGTGACCGCCGCTCAAATAAGGGTATCCTCAAAATTGACCAGACAAAAACGGAAGGGCCGAATGAAAAATCGACAAAAAAATCACAATAGGCAAAACTTTGCAACTTTGGCATACGAGAAGAAAGTCAAGTCAATTATCTACCCTGAATAGATTGTTTTGTTTAGCTACCTTGCGTATTTCGTGTGCTATGCTATTCCTGTATTCCCACTGCTGCAGGTGTCGATCGCAAGAGTGGTCAAAAACGAGACTTTTTGCGTCATTTTTGGGGATATCATGACATAAAAGGCTGCACTTTAGCAATGACCAAGTGGATTGCTTTGAAACTTTCAAAATATTTTACCAACATACTAGAGATACTTCGTGTGAAAGTTGGATCGTTACAGTTATTTGTTAGAATCTTATGCCATTTTTCGAAAGAAGTTTTTAATCTCGTCATAGGATTGTTCGCTTGGGTCCAAAAAATGTATGACTTTGCATGTCTTTAGAAAAATGATTGATACACACACTGCTAAAGTTTTATGTGCGTGTAAGTACTGACGCAAATTTGCTGGACCAGTAAACACGCTACATATTTAAGCGATGATTCTGGTGCCACAGCGATGCCCAGCCAAGCGTGACCGTAGCATGTTTTAAGGCACGCAGCGATAACAGCTGTAAGCGCGAAACAGCGTGAACGTTCCACTTTTTGCACGACTAGCAAATTAACGCCAGCAGCTACACGCAAATGAAACATAGACAGAATCTGTATCAATCATTTATCTGTAGATATGCAAAGTCATTAATTTTTTTGACACAAGTAAACAATCCTATGACAAGTTTACCAACATTTTCCGAAACATTGCGTCACATCTGGATAAATAACCGTAACGATCCAAACTTTCGCACGAAATATCTCTTGTATGTTGGTAAAATATTCTGAAAGTTTCAAAGCAATCCACCAAGTCATTGCTAAAATGTAGCGCTTTTTGACATGATACCCATACAAATTGACGTAAAACGTTCCGTTTTTGACCGCTCTTGCGATCGACACCTGCATCAGTAGGAAATACGCAAGGTTGCAAACCAAAACAATCTGTTCAGGGTAGATAATTGGTTTGAATTTCTTCTCGTATGTCACAGTTGCAAAAGTTTGCCTATTGTGATTTTTTTTCGATTTTTCATTCGGCTCTTCCGTTTTTGTCTGGTCGATTTTGACGGTACACTTACTTGAGCGGCGGTCACGTGATCCCTGTAAAAGAAATATTTAATCCAGAAGGTGATCCTGAAGGTTAAGTGAACGGCCTTAACTGGCATATACAGTTTTAATTAAATGACACAGGAATTAATGCTTTAATTTGGGTTTGAAATTCGTTGCAATAATTTTTTTGCCAACTTTATAACGGTACTAGAGCGCTCTAAACAGTTACATTCGATGTATTTACCCTCTCTGGATAACTTGCACATGTCAAAACAGTTGCAAAAACACAAACCACAAAACCGTTAGGCGTTTTTCTCTTTTTACATTTAGTCAAGTTTTGACTAAATGCTTTAACATAGAGGGGGAATCGTGACGAGGGTCGTGGTGTATGTGTGTGTGTGTGTGTGTGTGTGTGTGTGTGTGTGTGTGTGTGTGTGTGTGTGTATGTGTGTGTGTGTGTGTGTGTGTGTCTGTCTGTCTGTCTGTCTGTCTGTCTGTCTGTCTGTGCGTGTGTGTGTGTAGAGCGATTCAGACCAAACTACTGGACCGATCTTTATGAAATTTGACATGAGAGTTCCTGGGTATGATATTCCCGGACGTTTTTTTCTTTTTTTCGATAAATGTCTTTGATGACGTCATATCCGGCTTTTTGTAAAAGTTGAGGCGGCACTGTCACACCCTCATTTTTTAATCAAATTGATTCAAATTTTGGCAAAGCAATCTTCGACGAAGGCCGGACTTTGGTATTTCATTACAGCGTGGTGGCTTAAAAACTAATGAATGAGTTTGGTCATTAAAAATCGGAAACTTGTAATTAAAATTATTTTTTTATTAAACGATCCAAAAATAATTTCATCTTATTTTTCGTCTGATTCCAAAAACATATACATATGTTATATTTGGATTACAAACAAGCTCTGAAAATTAAAAATATGAAAATTATTATTAAAATTAATTTTCCGAAATCGATTTAAAAACAATTTCATCTTATTCCTTGTCGGTCCCTGATTCCAAAAACATATAGATATGATATGTTTGGATTACAAAAAAACCTCAGGAAGCTAAAAAGAATAGACATACAGAAAAGCGTGTAATCCTGCTCAGCGCGACCACTATCGCACTATTCTGCATGGCTTGTCGATTTCACTGCCTTTGCCACGAGCGGTGGACTGACGAAACTACGAGTATGTGGTCTTGGTGAAAAAAGCAGTGCGTTCAGTTTCATTCTGTGAGTTCGACATCTTGACTAAATGTTGTTATTTCGCCTTACGCGACTTGTTTTAAACTTTTGCAGCGTTTACTCTAAATGTGACGCTTAAAACGGACTTATTTCTGTCCACAGCCAAACTGTTATCATACAAACATGCTATATATGACAGCTGAGACTGTATTTAACAGTGTTTGTACTGCAAACAATCTCAAAGTATGTGCATGTCCCCTAATAAGTAATATGGACCACCTTCAGCAAATAGAAGAAAATAAAAGCTACAGGCTGGTTTCATTATTCATTAAGAAGCTTGCTAAAAATAGCCTATAACTAGCCCTCAAGATTTAAAAAAAAGTATATCAAATAGCCTTCTTTTTTGTGGTAGTTGCTAATTTCACTTATTTTCACTCTGTTGTTGATAAGCTTCTTTAGTTTCCTGGTGTGCTTCAAATAATGCTCTCATCAACCAGAAACAGATAAATCTAAAGCATATTTTAATTAGTCTCTCTTGCACACTATAGGTTGTATCATGTTATTTTGAAGTATAGGGGGCTCTTTATAGTGAATCGTGAAGGCCTCTTCACTGGTCCATATTGGGCGCCCAGGCTCCTAATATGGACCATTTGTAATTTTGTTCTGTATTTACCTTTTGCTGAATGTCTATCAAAGATAATTCACTCTAATTAGGCCTAACAGAATACCGAACACAAAATGAAACTTCTTCGCAAGAAAAACAATCTAATTATCAGCGTGAAACAAAAAGTGGTCCATATTGGGAACCCTTCCCCTTCTTTCATTCATCTACTCAGCGTAGTAATGGAGTTCATTCCAATAAATTATTACAGTCCCGTTCATCGAACATCCCTCAAACGTCTTCTGGGTTGGAATCACTTAGAGATATTTGCAGGTGTATCACTGTATGGGGTGTTTCTTTTTTCGATGGTGATCAGCCACACTAATTGTTGCTGATATCTCCGGAATTTTAAATTCTCTACTTAAAAAAATCGCACGACTGAGATGACCTGAAAATCTTATCTGACACTACCTGGCGGAAAGGATGGCTCTTATGGTCTTGGTAATCCTAGCCGGGAACTTGACCATGTGTCGTCACTGTGCTTCTAGACGTCACGAAAAGAAAGGGATGACGTCACGGGGCTTCCACAACGAGGACAGGCTGTCAGCTCAGAGCGAAGCGAGTGCACTCAGAGGCGGAGTGATGGAGACACGCGCGTGGGCACGACGTTGGTCAAGCGGTCAGCCGGCGCAGTGGCAATCACTGCCACCAGAGATCCTGTGCCGCGTGTTTCACCACCTGCTTGACAAGGACCGCTGTGCGGCACGCCTGGCTTGTAGCCAGTGGGACCAGGTGGGTCATCGGCTACTTTTGTACGGTGCAGTGGAACTGGAACCCTACTTTAAAAGGCCTAATTTAATTGCAGCAAGTGAGCGTACATGCATGCAGCAGAATGTCCAGCACCACAATGCTTTCCTTCTGAATATAAATTAGAAGCAATCGTTTCAGCTCATTCCGTGATGTAGGCTAGATGTCTTTTCAGATGACATGTTGGTTTGGAAGTGTAAGTTCTATAATTAAGAGGCTAATTTGGCATCGGAAGAACTTAATCAAAGGAACGTTTAATTAAATACAAATTGGAACAGTTACATGTAAATCTACCTTCCTTTTTTCTTTTCTTTTTTCTTTTCTTGTTTGTTAGAGTTTTGATTTTGTAAAGTTAGCAGTCTAAGTGTTTTGCATTCCAACGCTCAATGTTAAAGATTGCCTGTTCAGGTGTTCCGCATGCCGCAGCTGTGGCGGGAGAGACGCTTCAAGTTCAGCGGGATGGACGAGTGCGAGGGGCTGCGCGCGGCGCGCTACATGGCCACGCTGGGCGGTCACCTGCGTCACCTGGAGATGGAGATTGGCATGCCTGTGGTACACAACGCTCGTCTCATCTCCCTGTCTGTGGAGACCTTCCTCAACACCAAGCCTAAGGGGCTCAGGCTGACCACCTTCGCCTGCTCCGGCCTCGAGTTCTTCCAGACCCCGCTTTACCGCATCGCCCGCCACCGGGTGAGGATGGTGCGCGCGCTGTGCGCCATGCTGAGGCGGCAGAAGTGGCTGGAGCACGTGGGCCTCGCGTGCAGTCAGATGGGGCGCGAGGACGGCGCCAGGCTGCTGAGAGCGCTCAGCTTTCACTGCCGGCCTCGGTCCGGCAAGACGGGGCTCGTCAACCGCTGCCTGCAGAGTCTGGAGCTGCGCGATTTCTTCATGGAGGACGTCAACGTGGTGGAGCTGGGGGCCTTCAAGGAGGAGATGGGCCGCTTCTCCGCCCTCAGGCACGTGGGGCTCAACTTCACCTACCTGAACGACGCCGTGCTGGCCCAGCTGACGGACTCGGCCAGTCGGACGCTGGAGACGCTGTCCCTAGGTCTGGACGGCTCGCACCTGCTCTATATCGCCCACATGACCTACAACAACCTCATCGTCACCACGGGGGGCTGGCGTGCCGCCGGCTTGCGCTGCCCCAGGTTACGGGTCGTGGTGGACATGAGAGGGCGCTTCAGGCTGATCGACTTCCAGCGCGTGCTGATTCCCGGCATGCCACTCGCCTGCCTCAGCATTACGTCACTGATCGCCTCGCTCTTTTTCGCGTCGGAGGACATGCTGGCCCACATAGCCCGGTTGGTGGAGTACCTGGCCGATAGATACTCCTACACACTCAGTGAGAATTCTGCATTCTGCAATTGTGCACGGAGGTGTTGTGTTTGTGGCAGGTTTGGGTGTTGTGGCGGTGGTAGTGGTGGTGAGGGTTGGAAGTGGTGGTGGTGGCGGAGAGATACTCCAACACACTCAGTGAGCATTGTGCATTCTGGCAGGTTTGCGAGTTGTGGCGGTGATGGGTGTGGTGTCAGTGGCGTCCGCTCTGTGTGTGTGTGTGTGTGTGTCTGTGTGTGTGTGTGTGTGTGTGTGTGTGTCTGTGTGTGTGTGTGTGTGTATGTGTGCGTACGTGCGTGAACGTGCGTGTGACTACGTGCGTGCGTGCGAGTGTGTGTGTTTTAAGACGTAAGTTGTCTCAGATTTGTTTCGGTCTTAAAAGAGGGGTTCCTTTTTATAAATAACATCACCCACCCACCCACCCCCCCCCCCCCCACCACCCCCCTCTTTTCCATAGCGACGTTCCACTTGAGCTGGTGTGATCCGTCCGCCACGTGGCCCCATCGCGAGGCCCTGGTCGACTTGGTGCGATCATGTACGTCTCTCAGCTGTCTGTCGCTCACCATGAAGCTCCCGCTCGACACCGTCACGGACGTCGCTGCAGCCGCTTCCAAACACTCCGCGTCTTCAGGTCGGTGTGCTCAGTGATTGTTTTTGAATCCCAGGTTCGGCGAGAAATGTATTTCTTAGAGTCAATTTTGTGCAGACTCTCTTCGTTACCTGACCCCCCCCCCCTTCCCCCACCGATGTTCGAGGCCATCCAATAAGATGCGGAGTGAATACTGAGTTAAAGAGACGATGTTTGGAGGCATCCAGTACGAGGCGGAGTAAATACTAAGCTAAAGAGACGATGTTCGAAGCCAACCAATAAGAGGTGGAGTAAATACTCAGTTAAGGAGACATTGTTCAGGTATAACTCTGTTGGCCCGGGTTTGTATGGGTTGTGAAAGAGCAAATACTCTTGCTTTTAGTGAGTCAAACTTTCCAAAGTGTCATTATCAGCCAATCACTAGCGAAGAGTGTGTCTGAAACACTTGGACAAGTGAGACCGTGTTGAAAGCTTGCCTCACTAAACAACCCATACACAGTTATTTGTGGAGTTCGTCTATTTAGTTTTTATAGGCGTTTAAAAAAACGAAACCAAAAAACACGCTGGGAAGACGACCCATAATCGGCCGAGAGTCGGGCAGTGTGTGACTGAAGTAGACGAGCAGGTGTGTATGGGAAGTGGGTTGGGGGGGGGGAGGGATGAATGGTTCCCCACGTGGCAATTTTTCGGTCATTTTGACTGTCCAACTGTCAGACGCCCATCCGACGAAAAGAGAAAATATTATCTAAGTACATTACGTCCAAGTGAACAGGGCTTAACACGGCAACGGAGAACAAAGAGAAGTCCAAAATGCATGTCACGTATTCAAATGGGGCTTTCATACCGGTTGAGTTTAATAATCAGAACCCGCTTCCGCGCCTGTCCCTTAATTATCCCCCCATTTGACAGGTCACCGTGTCGACCCAGTTATACTGAACATCTCACATTTTACGAAGACAGGAAAGACAGAAAAAGAAAGTGGAGGAGTAGAGTACAACAGAGTGTTTGACTGGAACTGTAAAACAAGACAGTACTACAAGACTGTTACCTCGCTCTCTTTCAGTATCATTCCTCTGAATCGCTATAACATTTTTCCTCATCAAATTCAATGGAAGTTCATTGTTTTGTATTTTCAGAACCACTCCACTTGCACATTTCGGGGGTGGATCGAAACGTTGCCCTGGCAGCCATGCAGGTGCCAGCAACCAGAACCAACTGTGTCCTCCACACCAGCAAATGCACCACACGATTGTGAGGCCATGGTTGTGCTTGATACCGACATTACACTCGACACACTGACTGCCATATCAGACGAAATGTTCTCTACTAAGATACGGGACCAAGCACCTACCTCATAAATCAGTGACGTTGCGCGTGTATGTGTTGTGTATGATATTATGCAATACGATGCCTGTCTGTGATCAGCTCGTATACTGGCACTGATAAAAAAAAAGATTGTGATTAAGTCATTCTCTTTTGAAGAAAAAATGTCTTTTTAAGTGTATATTATATATATAGAGCACCCTTTTTGGGAGACTCGAATGAAATAAACATATTTGTGTACAAATTGTATTCCTCTACATTTTTTCAATCAAACCTCTGTGTGTGTTTGTGTGTGTGTGTGTGTGTGTGTGTGTGTGTGTGTGTGTGTCTCTCTCTCTCTCTCTCTCTCTCTCTCTCTCTCTCTCTCTCTCTCTCTCTCTCTCTCTCTCTCTCTCTAAAGACAGAAGGGTTTATAACAAGCCAACGTTCATCACACACACACACACACATACCCACACGTTTTCTCTCTCTCTCCATTTCCACCGTAAAAGTACATTAAACTTATCAAAAGACGCCTTGATATACAGTAATATAACACCTGTTTCTTCAATTAATAGCAGCTTTACATTGTTTTCGTATAATTATATGTAACACTAACAAGTAGATGTCAAGGAAAAGTATCTTCCATGTGTCTTTTCAAAAGACCTTTCTTTGCAAACGTCGCAAAGACAAGACCCGTGACAACAGAAAACAAGGTAATGGACACCACACAGCTTAGAATGTGTCACATCTGGCGTGTGGACGTCCTTGGAGAATGTACTTGACCTTGTGACACTGCAGACTCTCTGCAACTGGGGAGCTTCTTGCCATACGGAGGTAACTTCTTTTCAGTGAAGCTACCTGAATATAATTCTTTTCCTTGCCTTTTGCCTTGCCTTGCCTTGCCTTGCCTACAATGGTGTATCTGTCTGGCTTTGTTTTGTAATCTGAAGCTATGACGAATGACGGCGCGCCCCAACAAAGGAAGTTGTTTGTCGTTGACAACCGTGCTTTGGGCGTAGCATCGACTGAATTATTTCTAACAATGCGGAAAAACAAAAGTAACTTGGTAAAACCTTCAAACATATTAAAATGCTCATGGATCACCCCCACCTCACCCCCCTCTCTCTCTCTCTCTCTGTCTCTCGCTCTCTCTCTCTCTCTCGCTCTCTCTCTCTCTCTGTCTCTCTCTCTCTCTGTGTCTGTCTCTGTCTCTCTCTGTCTCTCTCTCTGTGTCTCTCTCTGTCTCTGTCTCTCTCTGTCTCTCTCTCTCTCTCTCTCTCTCTCTCTCTCATCGCAAAACCAATATTTTCGAATTGTACCCCACCCCCTAGCCTCCAATAAGGTTTCCTGCGCGGTTTAGTTATGATATGGGCGAAAAACAGATGACATTCCGAAACGCAATCCCCGCAATACCGATCTCATCAGAAAGCTGCACGACAAATGACCTCGTGAGAATAAAAAGACATGTTAAATCCTTTGAAATTCTTTTCGGTCAGGGGATAGGCAAGCTGTTTAAGTTGGAAATGAAGTTTCATTACGATTCTCCTTTCCCTTTCCAAAGGACACAGAGTCTGCGTGTACACCTACAGTGTATCACCACAGGTATATGCTCTGTAGCCTACTTGTGGTACCGCCTAAAGCGTGAAGTTCTGGATGCTGTCATTAACAACATCAACAACAACCAGTAACATTTTTTTGACAACACAAAAGCATAATCCCGGTAGCCTCCCAAATTAGTTCAATGAAACAATCCCCTGTCCCCTTCTATTGTAATTCTCTAAAACAAACGCGACAAGGACAATGCTAAGGGTCTACCCTCACATGCCATCTTTATTTAACCACATTATCCCAGAGATAGAAAAGTGAGTAAAACAAGATGGCACCAAAAGAGAACGTAAGAGATTACATATTGATGATGTGAATAAACAAACAGAAAAGGGAGAAAACAAGCAGGCAAACAAACAAATAAAACAAAGAAAAACACCCACAGAGTTTAGTGCCAGTATGTTATTAAAGCTAAACAATGTTCACAAACTACCCCGACAAACAATCAGACCAAACAGTTCACTCGATTCCCCCGAAAGCGGCGTATGGCTGCCTAAATAGCGGGGTAAAAACGGTCATACACGTAAAAACACGAGTGTACATGGGAGTTTCTGCCCATGAACGCAGGAGAAGTTCACTCGATGATCAAGTTTTTGAAATCTGTATCTTCAGCGGCCCAGAGACGGCACGCGAGGGGCTTCACATAAATGTAAACTTCATTCCCATGTTGACGTATCTCAGGCTGAGCAAAACGGCTCCACAAATAGATAACACTTTAAAACACGTGGAAACCACAGATTGTTTGCTGTTTGGTGAGACCTATAGGGACACCACGCATGACGATCATTTCCGGTCAGCCAAACTAGTTCATTCCGGTACCAAGAATTTAAACTCCGTCCCCCCTCCTTCTTTCTCTCTGTTTCTTCTTCTTTTGTGCACACTCGACTTTTCTTCGATCTTTTACGTGTGTGACCGTTTTCTACCCGCAATTGCACAGTCCGTTTTCGGAGGCATGTCGAAATACACGTGTTAACCTTGAGGTATAGAAAACCCTCCATCCCATGTGGACATACGAGCTGCAGGTGAGGTCAGAATATTCTCCCAGTCTTCAGTGTTATGGTAAATCTCCGGTCAACCAGGCTAGTTCATCCCAACACGAAGCAGCTAATATTCCGTATTAAAAACACTATAGTTTACTCTGAGAAGAGGCATCTTCGGTCCCTTGTCGGAGTGAAGCCGTTTATGTTCTCCGAGTGTCCAGTCAACAAGATCAGTTCTTGCAAAATACCAAGCACATGCCACTAGATCATTCTGCGGTAGGGAACCCTCTACCCCTTAACGACGTGCAGATTGTTGGTGAGGTTCCACATGTTCTCCCAGTCAACCAAA
>NC_090256.1:46116805-46144305 GCF_037325665.1 Littorina saxatilis
ATGAGTGAAACGACTCGCCCACATCCGATTTATGTCGTCTGCTTCTTACTGGAGGCCAAAGTGCGATTCAAAACGAGCACTCATTAATGCTTTTCTTTTGTCAATACAAAAAGTTCAGTTCAATTATGGAGGACTGTTGTCTTGAATTTCAGCGTCCTACACTTATTATTGTGTGAGGAAAAAGCACGAACAGTGTCTCATGATTGTTAGCAGACGACCTATTGGGACTGGACATGCTTCCAGATCACTCGCGTTTTTGCGGTATAAGAAGCGAAAGTAGGTTACTCTGGCAAACTCTCCCATTGAAATCGTTGATACTGAGCAATATTTGTTCTGAATGGATAGGAATTCAAAGGCCCACTCGGCCTCACCGTCTCAGATCTGGTCAGGTTTGTACATCATAACATGGGAACAGATTATCCCTCCACTTGGTCACATACCAAACATGATCAGGCAGTGTGCTCTCTGTTAAAAGTAAGCGTGATTCATGCTACATGCACCCTTATATTTGTGTTGAGGGCCGGATTTTCGACGAAATCGATGCAACAATTTCAGTGCAAGGGAGGTAACTCTTGTTACGCGAAAGCACAAGTATTGATGACGTCATGTGATTAGTGCTTCCGCTCCTTCGTAAATCCTCGCACAAACACGAAAATAAAGCCATGAACGGTGAAAGTTGCAAATATAAGTCACGATTGCAAACAATTATGTAACAAAACACGATCTAAGGACGAATTTTCTTAATTTCTGATGAGGTTTTCCGGGTTTTCGGGGGTTTTCGCAGACAAGTAGTACCGCTGTGCAGAGAGCACACTGCCTGATCATGTTTGGTATTTTATTTTAAGAAATTTCGCCATTTCGAAAATTGATTCATCCAAACAAATTCCAACTCAAGCAGTCAGGGTGTTGATTTTGTGTGTCTGTGATCAAGTGGAGGGATGGTCTTATTCCATGTTTTTATGTGGCGGAGTGGGTCTTTAAAACTGTTCAGCGTTGAAACTATTTAAGGCAAAATGCATTTTCCGTCAGGATGGAGGCGATGCAGAGTAGCGCGTACAAACTAACAAAGCGGCAGACTCTTCAGGTGGATATCCGAAGAAGCTGGTAAGGACTTTTGACTGTATTTTAATGTATTACTTTTTTTCTTTATTTTTCTTTTGACTATCCTTTGAGAAAGTAGTTTCAGTGCAAAGAATTTTCCTGCTAGGATAGTCTTTGCACACAGCTACAGTGATTTTGAAATAGGAAAAATGACACACACACACACACACACACACACACACACACACACACACACACACACACACACACACACACACACACACACACACACATTCTCTTTTGGATCATTAGTTATTCCTTTGAACTGACCAGACAGGTATACACGAGAAAGCAGTCCTTTAAAAGCTAATGTAGCACTGCACTGGTGCAGTTTCATTCTGTTGGTTATTTATGTAAGTCAAACCTTTAATATTGTCAAACTGATAAACATTCATGTTTTGTGTCTGCTACTGGGGTTGCAGTGAAGAAATCGTGGAACATGTGTATTCACGGCGTCGGAATCAGAAAGGAAAGATCGAGAACTTCTCTCTTTATCTGTCAGCTCAACTCATGTACGGCACCGTCAGCGTATATGGAAAGCAAGTGCAGTACCTCCTCTGTAAGTTGTTTTCCTTTTTATACATCGAATTCGTTTTTACGCTGGATTTATTCTCTTTGTATGTGGAAACACACCCGACGGATAACATCAGTCTTCCAAGGACTGTTGATTGTCATGAGTTTGGTTCTGCGTTTTGTGTGGCGTTTTTTTTGCACATGCTTGACACACAGTTCTGTCGCAGTGTCTCCACACTTTGATAGTACTGTCCATTCTTCAAGCGCTGACTTGACTGAAAAAACCCGTTTAATGGAGATTTCATTCTACGCCTAGACACTGATCGCTTATTAGCCCTTTTAATTGTTGTCTTTCCTTGTCGTGAGTGTCTTTATTTTTTTAATACATATAAACACACACAATGTTTCATTTTAAAGCTGGTAGCTTTCTAGCTGGCAGAGATGTGATCTTAGTCTCATGGCGTAGAAATTCATTGTCAATGTTCGACGATCAGTGATAGAACGTTATTTTTCTTATGACATCTTTAATTACTGTACGTTTCAGCCGAAGCTCAGGAGATGGGCTTTCACTTTGGCATTACGGCGGCTGCTCTCGAGACCATCAACCTCAAAGGCGCAGCAAGGTAAATGATTTAATCCTGCGACGAAGGGGCACAGAAAAACAAATAGTCTATAATTCAAGTTGCGGTATGATTGATACAGACATTAAAGTTTATCCTGACCCTGTCAGCGAAGAAAATGGATGAAGAAATGTTGTGTTAACAATATACGCATTCTTAACTTCTTTCTTTAACAACAACAACAACAACAACAACAACAACAACAACAACAACGACGACGACGACGACAACAAAAGCAACAGCAACTTGCTTTAATGTGTGGAACTAAGTGTCTCGAACCCATTTCCTACACTAACACAAAACCACGAGGGCTCTAAACAATATGACCGTCCGGTTGCAATGGATACCCTTAGTTTAATCTTTAAAAGACATAATTGGGAAATATAGTGGTCTGAAGTTGTCTGTGTACATGACCATTAGCCTACAATCCCTTCACCACACTTCCTTTCACAGATATCGTTAACATTCAGAAATAAAACCACACGTGTTTAAAAAAAAAAATCTAAACAAGAGTTAGGTCATCTGCTAGTTTATATATATGACATGTATGACATTTAGTTGTGGCCGCAACATAGTAGTAGCACGGCAACTGTGAACCAGTTGTGTATGTAGGCTACCGTGACATTTTTGAAGTAAGCGCTCTTTATGCATATGACATGTGTAATGGAGTAAGCGAGAGTTACACGGAACCTTTCTCCTGGCACCTGAGAGAATAACAAGCATTGAAATGAACAAGCGAGTTTTATCCTCATGATATAAAAGAAAGAAAGAGCGCTTACTTCCCTTTGGTTATTTAATATCTTAGGCCCCTAAAAAGTTGTATGTTTCTGGTAACATGGCTAAAAAAAATAGGGTAGGTAGGTAGGGATTTTTTGTTTTTGTTTTTGTCATGGTAGAAAATAACTATACAGTGACGCAAAGAGACTGGACTTACTATATACAAAGAGAAAGACAACACATTACAAAACAAATGAGACAAAAGGGATGCGGGGTTATCCCCCTTGTGTCGTCTGCCGTCTGTTACTTTCGTTTTGACGCTTTTTATTTTTTTATTTTTTATTTCTTTTACAAATGCAATATAAAAAAAAAGTCTAGGGTCGGCGGGAAAAAAACTAGGTAGGGTCAGGTGACCAGAAACATACAACTTTTTTTGTGTGGCCTTAGCAACGATCTGCCTCATTTCTTTTAAGATTTTTAAGTCATGACTTTTTGGGTTTTGTAAGACGAGATCAAGTGACGATGCAGAGCCCAATACAAAGCACCGAAGATGCAAACCCGTTCTTCGGATCCTTCAAGGACTTCTTCGACGAACATGGCGACGATTTTTATAAGGTAATCATTTGAAAAAAAATTGTTTAGAACAAAATTTGTTTAGAGCGATTTCAGCGCGTGAGTTCCACTTCCTGTTCATACGAGAACTGAACGTTGCAAATGAGCTTAATTAACAAGGAATGCTTTGTGAATTAGTGATGTTCTTGAAATATCTTGCTGTTCGCCTGAACCTGTGCCATTCATAGAGAATCAATGCCCCGAAGCATTTCAATGTCAGTTGCTACAACAGACCTGCAGACTTTTACGCTATCGGCGTAGCATGCTACGTTTAAAGACAAATGACTACGCTGTTACGCCACGCTTGAAATTGATACGCTCATCAAATCATTACAATGTAACACTGAACAATTCCGTCTTTCTTGTGAGTCCTGGTTCTCATGTCTGCTTCTCACTCTGTGTAGTGGTAAAGATAAAACCTTTGTCTACACTGAAAAGTGGCACTTCAGACACTCTAATGGGGATTATTATGCTATTGCTTTCTAAATAAACAAAATAAATAAAATGTAATATTCTTGCAGGAGATAGCATACATATTTATGAATCTGGATGTGCGAATTAATTTTAGACATTGCTACACCATTTGTTGCGCTGAACATTTAAACAAATCTAGATTGTTACACTTGAGGATACCGGCACGGTTGGCCTTGTGGTAAGGCGTCCGCCCCGTGATCGGGAGGTCGTGGGTTCGAACCCCGGCTGGGTCATACCTAAGACTTTAAAATTGGCAATCTAGTGGCTGCTCCGTCTGGCGTCTGGCATTATGGAGTTAGTGCTAGGACTGGTTGGTCCGGTGTCAGAATAATGTGACTGGGTGAGACATGAAGCCTGTGCTGCGACTTCTGTCTTGTGTGTGGCGCACGTTATATGTCAAAGCAGCACCGCCCTGATATGGGCTTTAAGCAAACAAACAAACAAACAAACAAACAAGCACTTGAGGATTCACAAGTAAAGGGTTGGCAGGTCTAGTTGTTTAACATTTGTGTTCTTGTTGTAACCAGCCACACATTCAGTCCATCTAATGAGATAACGAAGCTTCATAACAATGTATTGTTGTATTGTATATCACTCAAAATTCACAATGCTAGGACCATTTTTGTTCCACTCGGTTTGTTCATATTTATGAACTTTTGTTTGGCGAGATGTAAACATGAATGGGAGAAAATTAAAACTGAAGTAAATGGCGTTCGTGCTTCAGGGTACATTCAAAACGGACATGGCATCACCTCCATCCTTTGACTCCCCATCGAAAGACGAAGAACCGCATGATTCTCCAAAAAGGAAAAAGAAAAGGCAAAGGCGCAAAAAAACATCTTTAGAGGAGCAGGAGGCATTTCGCCCAGGTAGGTTAGACGGGCTGCGCGAAGAAGACTGTCTGCTTTAGTGTGTGTGTGTTTGTGTGTGTGGTGTGGTGTGGTGTGGTGTGGTGTGGTGGGTTGGCTTGGCTTGGCTTGGGTTGGGGTGCGTGTGTGCATGCGTGTGAACTGAACTCATTGCTTGCATGCCTTATTTGAGCATTTGACTGATTGTTCGAGTTCACTTTCTTGATCGAATATTCTTCTGAATATCGGCGTGTTTCCAAAGGTCAAGACAGCCCGCATACTGTTCCAGCCAAACATATCACAATGGATGAACAGCCTTTCTCCCCGAGCCTACGACAGCCATATCCGGTATGTAAAGCTCGCCAAGAGTGTCCGGTGTATACCTGAATTTAAAACTGCAAAGCTGACTTGTTGTTAAAGGCCATAGTTAATAGTTTTCGGATTTTATTTTTGTCAACTGTATGTACAGAAAAAACAATTAACCAACAACTGTGAATTAGTCAACTTTTTGGTTTACTTGGAATTGAGGTATTTGAATAACCTTTGATGTCTGGTAAAAACGCTTTGGTTTACTTGATGTTGAGGTCTTTGAATAACCTTTGATATCTTGTAAAACACACAGTAGCTTATGGATTGGCGTTAGCACCACAGAAAAAAACCAATTGACCAACAAATGTGAATTGATTAACTTTCTGGTTTACTTGGTATATTGAGGTATTTGAATAACCTTTGATGTCTGGTAAAAACGCTTTGGTTTACTTGGTATTGAGGTATTTGAATAACCTTTGATGTCTGGTAAAAACACGGTAGCTTATGGATTGGCGTGAGCACCGCCATGTATGAACCGAAAAGAAAGTAAAGGTGTAACAATGCTTAGCTATTGCTACCTTCAACACAATATGTCAAGCGTCTGTGGCAACCAATACGCATTCCTAATATTTACCCAGATTTGATTCTGTTTTTGGTACTCGGTTCGACGATCAGAAGGATGCTTATGACGAGTTACTCAATTGGAATGATTGTTTTTCAGGTTCCAGGAGAGGTAGACTTACTTGAACCGACTGGGCAGGACCTAGAATTGATGGAAATGAAAGTTGAAGAGGAGGTGGTGCCGCAATTGGATGACCTGTTCCCAGAAGAGCGGTGAGAATTGATACGGTCAAGACAGACATGCATACAGACAAACAGACAGACGGACGGACAGGCAGGCAGGCAGGCTAGCACACCGGCGCATGCCTGCACGCACGCACACACAACACGCACACACACACGCGCACGCACACACAAACACACAAACACACAAACACACACACACACACACACACACACACACTACACTGTAACACACTACACACGGCACACTACATACATACATTTACGTATACATTCATACACACGCGCACGCACGTACGCACAATTTATATTTGTTGAAGTTGGAGAAAACATTGCTTTATATGAGAAGAACTCTAGAATGATCCTGCCAGACTAAACAAGCTTAGCTTCAAATGGACAGACACGACTTGCATTCTCTATTCATTAAATAAATCAACCAAATGGAATCAATGCAATTTTTTTTTAAGTGTCAAATACGACAAAAGATAGCTCAATCACATACTTATCTTTTCACCTGCTTCATAACAGGCTACCATCGTCTCAAGAGGAGACTAGTCTACCCGATCACGAAGACATGCCACCACCGAGAGGAGACAAGACACCCAGAAAAGCCACCAAAGGGAAGGAAGAAAGACCAAAAGGAGAAAAGAAGAAGACGAAGAGGAAACGTGGAGACGACGATGATGAAGACCTTGACAGAACACGGCGCGAAGAGGCCACCCCTCGCAGACGCCGAAGCCCTCTGCGGGTAAACAGTCTTTTACTTTAGGTTGAAATGACAATTCAGGACATGAAAATGACAATTCAGGGCATGAATGTAAAGTTACTGACTAGTGACGATAAACTCGACTTTCTTTTTTCTGGCTAATAATGGAAATGTGACAGGATTAACCTCATGAATAATATGATACCTTTCCTTTCCAGATCTTACCTGACCTTATTTTTTACCTTACTTTACCTTACCCTCACTTACCCTACCCTACCCTACCTTACCTTACCCAACCTTACCTCACCTTACCTTACCTAACCTTACCTTACCTATACTCACCTTACCAGTCCTTACCTCACCTTACCTTATCTTACCTTACCTGACGATTAAACTTTTCTTCGCGCAGGACACAAGCTTTGAGCTCCAACCGGTGAAGGCGGGCCCAGGCCGACGCAGACGTCGTCGTCAGTTGTTCGTGGACGTGGAGAAAGAGATGTCCAGAGATGATCTGAGGCACAACATGTCCACTTCAGAAACCATTTGTAGGGACCCCGTAAGTCATATTACGCCTTTGCACATACAGTGTTACCTTCATCGTGAGTCCCCCTCACCCCCCGCGGGTAAGGGGGAAGAATTTACCCGATGCTCCCCAGCATGTCGTAAGAGGCGACTAACGGATTCTGTTTCTCCTTTTACCCTTGTTAAGTGTTTCTTGTATAGAATCTAGTCAATGTTTGTAAAGATTTTAGTCAAGCAGTATGTAAGAAATGTTAAGTCCTTTGTACTGGAAACTTGCATTCTCCCAGTAAGGTAATATATTGTACTACGTTGCAAGCCCCTGGAACAATTTTTTGATTAGTGCTTTTGTGAACAAGAAACAATTGACAAGTGGCTCTATCCCATCTCCCCCCCCTTTCCCCGTCGCGATATAACCTTCGTGGTTGAAAACGACGTTAAATACCAAATAAAGAAAGAAAGAGTCTCCCTCCAAGGAGAAGACACCTCCCAAGAAAAGACATTTGCAGTCGCATTGTCTATTTATACAGTAGTATCTCTGTTAAGACCTCCTTAAATCTAAAAAAATGTGGGTCTTAAAAGAGAGGGAGGCTAATTAATGGAGGGAAATGTGAAAACTTCGGAGAAAATGAGGTCGTGTAACAGAGGGAGTCACATAATGGAGGGTCTTGATAGAGAGGTTCCATTGTATGACTAAAACAACCTATTATGGCATACCACCTGCAGTTAGGCAACGCTTTTGATAGTCCCTTCGGTGTACTTTTAAAGCAGGCCAGGGACCACTCTTCTTAATTCAATTCAGGATAGTGATACAAGTTTATGCAGCTTACAAGAAAATAAACGTAGATTGTGCTGAGCACAGAGGTATATTTACTTTTTTATCCAGCGGTTCTAACACAACATGTGCTCGCACGGGATACAATCCTGAGGGGAAAAAAACCCAACAACAATGAAATATATAACTATTATAACGCCTGCTGTTTATTCACTCCTGTTCAGCAGTTATAATGAGAGAAACAATCCCGTGACATCTTGTCAAGGAACGGTTTTCGATACAGATCATTTGCCACAGGACATGATTGATCAGGGTAATTGATTTTATGCACTCGAATGATTCTTTGGTGATCTAATGGACAGAAACTAAATAAAGTTGGCCAAATTAAAGCATTAATTCCTGTGTCATTTAATTAAAACTGTATATGCCAGTTAAAACCATTCACTTAACCTTCAGGATCACCTTTTGGATTAAATATTTCTTTTACAGGGATCACGTGACCGCCGCTCAAGTAAGGGTACCCTCAACATCGACCAGACAAAAACGGAAGAGCCAAATGAAAAATTGACAAAAAATTACAATAGGCAAATCTTTGCAACTTTGACATACGAGAAGAAAGTCAAACCAATTATCTACCCTTAACAGATTGTTTTGTTTTGCTACCTTGCGTATTTCGCGTGCTATGCTATTCCTACTGATGCAGGTGTCGATCGCAAGAGCGGTCAAAAACGGAACGTTTTACGTCAATATTTATGGGTATCATGTCGAAAAGCGCTACATTTTAGCAATGACTTGGTGGATTGCTTTGAAACTTTCGGAATATTTTACCAACATACTAGAGATACTTCGTGCGAAAGTTTGGATCGTTACGGTTGTTTATCCAGATGTGACGCAATGTTTCGGAAAATGTTGTTAAACTTGTCATATGATTGTTCACTTGTCTCCAAAAAAGTAATGACTTTGCATATCCACAGATAAATGATTGATACAGATTCTGTCTAAGTTTCATTTGCGTGTAGCCGCTGGCTTTAATTTGCTAGTCATGCAAACACATGAGAACAAAATGGAACGTTCACGCTGTTTCCCGCTAACAGCTGTTATCGCTGGGTGCCTCTTAAAACATGCTACGGTCACGCTTGGCTGGGCATCGCTGTGGCACCAGAATCATCGCTTAAATATGTAGCGTGTTTACAGGCCCAGCAAATTTGCGTCTGTGCTTACACGCACATAACACTTTAGCAGTGTGTGTATTAAATAATTTTTCTAAAGACATGCAAAGCCATGAATTTTTTGGACCCAAGGGAACAATCCTATGACGAGATTAAAAACTTCTTTCGAAAAATTGCATAACATTTTAACAAATTCCTGTAACAATCTATAATTTCGCTCGAAGTATCTCTAGTATGTTGGTAACATTTTCTGAAAGTTTCACAGCAATCCACCAAGTCATTGCTAAAGTGCAGACTTTTTTGTCATGATACCACCCAAAATTACGCAAAAAGTCCCGTTTTTGACAGCTCTTGCGATCGACATTTGCATCAGTAGGAATAGCATAGCACGCGAAATACGCAAGGTAGCATGTCTGGTCGATTTTGAGGCTACCCTTACTTGAGCGGCTGTCACGTGATCCCTGTAAAAGAAATATTTAATCCCAAAGGTGATCCTGAATGTTAAGTGAACGGCCTTCTCTGGCATATACAGTTTTAATGAAATGACACAGGGATTAATGCTTTAATTTGGGTTTGAAATTTGTTGCACATTTTTTTGGGCCAAGTTTAGTTTGTGTGTTTGTGGTTCATACTGCTTACCTGATCAGTTTATCCCTCGGTCGTGTCACTGTTACGAACAGTTCCTCTTAGTTTAATCATCGGTGTTATTACATGCGATCTGCCATCACAATACCAGGATTACCTTAGTTAGCAATTGTTTCAGTCTCCAAACCGAGAACCGCATCTGAAGCTGGTACCAGTAAAAGATCTGTTTGAGAATCCGGGACGGAAAGGTAAGTGTTTCTTAAATCTTTTATATAAGTTGTTTTTTAACGTTCTTGTTTTTCTTATTTTTTCCAATTTTTTTTGCCAAGCGTGAACTGTCTCTTGGGCGTTTGATCTTACTTTCTTTCAACGTTTTTTTCTTTCTGCGTTGCTTGTATCTTTTCTGTCGTGGGTTTAGTTTTCGTCCCCAGCCTGTCTGTTGGTTTTACTACATTGTGGTAGCATCGTTAACTGTCTTATTGCGCGGCCAAACTTAGTACAAATTACATCATGGTCGACGGTATTGCCATGTTGTTTGTTCTGCCACGTTGAAGACAATAATTATAACACAGATAATTATAATACTGTAATGGATAGCGTACCCTCTGCCCGATTGCTCGTCTCTGTCGACTTCATTAACTTACAGCTATTGCCCCTCAGCTGACCCGACGTAGGGCGAGTCCTAGAGGTAAAAACATACGTTTGCACATACAGTATATTTACTTCCCTTGTAAAAGAAATAATCAGATCGTGGTGTCCTGGTGGTCTGTTTATCTGTCTGTCTGACTGTCTGCTCTCTCTCTCTCTGCCCTCTCTCTCTTTTTCTCTCTTTCTCTCTCTCTCTCTCTCTCTCTCTCTCTCTCTCTCTTTCTCTCTCTCTCTCTTTGAGTGTCTGTCTCTCTCTCTCTCTCTGTCTGTCTGTCTCTCTCTCTCTCTCTCTCTCTCTCTCTCTTTTTCCCCCCAGCCCATCCCCTCTCTCACACAGAGGACAGAGATTCAGACAGTCAACGCCTTAAACACATTATTTCAGAGCTGGCAAGTACATGTAACCCGGCGATGAGAAGACTGTGGAAGCGGAACTGCAAAGAAGGCATACTGGAGACAGAATCGGACGCAGAAACGCCTATATGGACTGTACCGGACGCAGGTCAGTCAAGTCTTTTGTTTCGTTGTCACCATACATGAGATATTCTGCACGAGGCGAGTGCTGAGTCAAAACGGGAAATGTTTGTCCAGCTCAATATCATTATTTCTTTCCTTATCAGTATCGTTATTCTGTATCTGTCATAGTTGTGGACAAAAAAAGTGTAAAGAAGCAAACAATAGTACGTGTAATAGTTTTTTGCTCACCTGAGTAATAAGTGAGTCATAGTATTGGGCAGTGACTGAAAGAACTAAGTCCGTTCGTCCGTTAACAAAACAACGACAACAACTTAACGTGGATGTTTTCTCAGATGTTTTTGAAGCTAGAGCTTTAAAACCCCCCACGCTTCCATGGTTTGATGATCTACAGAGATGACCCAAGTCTGGTTGACCCTCGTCAACTATCAAGGTCATGGGGGCCGGGGGTCAACTCCTCGTCATAAAAAATAAGCTCAGTCGACAGTTAATATTTATAAGCACACTAAGACATTCGCGGGGAGGTTTTAGTGGCCGTAGGCCTATAGCCGATAGTCTTGGTGTATGGTGTGAGTACACATTAACACATTAAAATGTTTATCGTCTCCTTATTTGAAAAATCAAATCAAAGGATACATTCAGTAATTGTTTGCAATTATCTCTTTCCACAGTGAGGGGCCCAGATGGAATGAGACGAGTTAGGCGCCGTACAACTTCTTCTGAAGACCAGAGTCCACCGCAAGAACCCGAGCCTTACCTTCGAGACATCCCGTTCTCAGAAATGTTGCCGGTTAGCTTGTGATTTCAACGTTTTGGGATGGCTTTGTGTTTGTCATTGGTGACGTTCTGGTGTAGTGTTGTAGGATATTCAACTAATTCAAACGCTATGTAGCGTTATCTTTAACACTATTGTGACTAGCACTGCCACGGCGTTAACGTCCTGCCTGCCCAAGCTTGCCACCAAGAAACTTCCCAAAAATCAGTAACTGTACATAAATCTGTCTAGCAAGCTTGAATTAAGTCCAATCACCACCAAATTTTGTGTACTAATTCAAAAATGGATGCCCAGTTCAGTCGTGCTATTTATAAGTTTGTCACGCGATTTGTTTTAGCAAAGGGGGGTGAAAGGGGGATAATTTGTGTTTTTTAACGTTTTTTTGTGTGTGTTTTATTTTCCACTGCTTTTTTTAAAAGTTATTTTTTAACAGAAAGTATTATAAATAATGTTATAACCAAACAAGGTGTAAAACCTATGAATTAGCTGAAATATTGTTAACATTGTACACAGAAATAAGGAGACAGTACAAAGAAAAAAAACAAGCAAATCACGCATTCACTCACAGCATCCTGACTCAAATGAAACAAAACTGTAACACTCACCAAATGATGTCTAGGTAATCCATATTGAATATAAGTCACATTTTCACAACAAAGTACCAACTGTACACCTATGAACAATTCCAAAAGGAGTTGAAGGCTCCAGCCATCCATTGTTATCAGTGCTGCCACGCCCCTATAGCTCCTGCACGATTCCGAGATACATGTTCGTCTAGCAGTATCACCCCCTACCACGTGTATTTGCCGACTCGTACTAGCAACAACGGGACTGTTTCTTCCTCAATATCACTGCTATTATCGCTTTCTTGAGGCTAAAACGACACGATGTATCATGATCTACAGGATCCTCAAGATCCAACATCCGGAGAATCTCCTCCTGTGACAAGGCTCGCCTTCGATTCATTTTTTTTGTTCGAAAACACCACGCAAATCTGCACTAATTTGATCAAGCCGGAAGAGAAAACCACGTGTATCAAGGGAAACAACTCAATTTACTGCAAGCTTCAAAAACCGGGAAGCAATCACGAGTCGTGTACCTTGTATGTCTAATACTAAAATAGTCACTTCCCGTCCGTGGGCGTTGCAGCGCTATTACTAATATAGTCACCTCCCGTCACGAAAGTGTTAACCTGTTACTTAAAAGCAGTCCCGTGTGTCGTTTATTCCTCTACCCAAAAGCGGTGTTCTGCGTGAGTATAATTATCTTGCACAGGTGTTATACGCAATAAAAAATAAAAAATCGCCGACGTATGGAATACGTCTGGGTGACTATAAAAAGACAAATATAGACTATAGTTCCTTTCAAATAGTTCTTAATGAAAATGCGATAAGCTATGGGGTTTTATCATATTGTGATTGATGAAGGGAACAAAATTGTGACCCTCCACCACGAAATGAGTCGCATGTCACCTCGCGCGGTTCTGCGCTAGGCTTAATATAAGTCCGGGGAGTGTCTGGTAACAGTGTGAGGGTCACCTTAGTCACAGGCTTATAACTCAAACAGTGTTCGCTCTTTTCAAAAACGGGTTTCACCACTGGATAGAGCATAAAAAACTCTTTAGGAAAATGTAAAAATATGAAAATCATGCAAAGGTGACATGCGACTCATTCCGTGGTGGATCGAGGGTCACATATAGGCTTAGAATCGTTAGATGTCGAATTCGGAATAACTGCATTATTAATAATGATACTGTGTTACTTGATTTCTTTTTTGCGTTTGTAATCTTAAACGGACTAGTGAATCTCACATGCTTAATTCCTTTGACAGTTGATATGGCCATGACGAATCACACTTTCCGCGTAGCAATGCAAAACAAAAAGGGTCCATTTTTACAAATCACGGGTGAACACTTACTTTAAAGGGACGTAATTGCTCTAAATGCAAACGACATGTGCAACAAGAGTAAGTGAGAGTTAAACCTGGTACCTGCGAGAATAACAAACATTGAATCGAACAAGCGACTTTTATCCTCAATTGAAGATACGTTTGTTTCAGGTCGTTGATGAGGAACCTTCCATAGAGAGGTTGCGAGAAGCCTCCCTGTTGTCACGCAGCAGAACACCTCAGAGCTCACCGCTTCACCTGGCGGTAGGGCAGTCCCCACTCAGTGAAACATCTCTCAGCAGAACCAGGTAAGACTTCCAGTTAGTACAGTGAATCCCCTGTTTTACAACCCTCCGATTTAAGACCCCCTCTGTTGTAAAACCCTGTTTTCTCAGATTTTTTTGGTCTCAACTCATTGTCTCCCAGGTACGGATATACCCGTACCCACACATATGGCTCTATCTGACCAGGTACGAATATATCCGCTCTGACTGTTAGCTTCAGTCGCTTCCTGTAACGTCGATCTAACGCCTGCATTCCAGCGTGTTGATACACAGTTACTACACAGTTACTACAATTCTGAGTGACCTGCTGCAGCACAGCTGGTCTCGGCTAAAATAAACTTGGTCAACATCGGTGGGGTAGAAAGTGTTAAGGTTAACGTTTGCCAAGTTACAATCCATTTTAAGACGATTCCTTCTGAGACCGGATTTTCTGAAGGGGTGACGTTGGATTGGGAGGGTGTGTGTGGAACACGCCAGTAAATACAGCACCCTATACTCACGTGACATGTAAAATTAACTTCAGACTGGCTTTTTCTCCGCCAGTTTCAAGCAGTACAATTATCTTGAGGGAGAAAATCATGGCAAGATCTTGCAACTGAAGCAGATTTGTGATGTAATTCGATCGATTTTACCCGAAATTCGATTTATTAGAAAACGCACCGAGCGGTTACATACCTTGAATATGAACAGAACTATTTTGCGTTGAGGCTAATTTCAAAGTCAAAATACCATTTATCATCACAAACAAGAATCCGGGGGGGGGGGGGGGGGGGGGGGGGGGGGGGGGAGGGAATAGACTACAAGGTCCAAAGTTCGATCAGCAGCACTGCTCGGTGCGTTTTCGAAAAATAAAAAGAATTTGGGGGATAGTCGCATACATGTCACGTGAGTATAGGGTGCTGTATTTACTGGTGTGTGTGTGTGGAGGGGATAGGGGTGTATGCGGATCTACTCAAAAGCCGTATAATATATAAGTTCGACTGTTAGTAATAATGATACAACTGGTACATATTATGATTCTGTCTAAGGGACTCCGAAATTCTTAAACAGATAGACTGTTTGAAAGGCCGATAGTTCTTGGTAATGTTTCGTTTTGTCCAAAATTCAACAATCCATCAACTTAACTTTCCTTGTCTTTTTATTCTAGAATCGAACCAAAGCCTTCTCAGTTTAGTCCCCAGAATATCTTTTTTTTAGTCATACCTTTACTGTAGCTATTGATTGTCGTGTCAAAATCGACAACACACTTGACTACCGCACACAACCTACGCCGTATTTGGTCGATCTGCCATTAGAAAATCTGCCTAATTAACTCGTCAGAAATCAGACTACCATTGGCATGTTAATGTAAAGTCATAATAACCACCAAAGCAATCTTTGTCCTACGGTCAGAAAATCTCGCCTGACACATGACAGTAAATTGAAATGGTTGACTAATCTTAGTAACGTTGTTAGGTTGCGGTTAGCCATATCCTCCCTCTCTCTCAGGCCACGGGTCATGATGACCTGCTCGCCATTACTTGTCCTAATTAGGCTAACTTATAACATCAGATTCCTAATAGAAATCCATACTCAGCAACGGGGTCAGCTTGCGGTCTTGCATGATCACCATGAGCTTCAGTATCCATAACTTGCACTGCGATACAATATCCCTCCCTCCCCCGTCCCAAAGCCCCCCTCCTCTTCCCCCCCCCCCTCTCCCCCCCCCCCCCCCCCCCTCCGATGAAAGTGCTCACTAACTCGACAATAATGACGAGGAAGTCGACGACAATGATGATGATGATGATGATGAGTAATTACAATCTGTAATGTATTTTTTAGAAATTGTGCTTCAAGTTTAATTTTACAAACAAATGTTATTTCTCTCGTTGTATTTGCTTGTATAAATGTACATATTTGTTGTTTACATCGCCGTGAACTCCTATTAATTAAAATCGGCGAATAATAAGTGCTCTTTATTATCATCACACGTAAGTTAATTAATCAATTAATAAATATATGCTCGTGTATCATATCATTAAATGCACACCCACAGATCAGGGCGAAAGAGGAGCCACCAGAGCCCCGGTACCGACGACGAGTTGTCCGGCAAACAGAACAGGAGCGCCAGTCTGCCAGAAGAACCTCCGACAACCGCTGATGTGTCTGTAGGACTAGACGTTGTGCCCGAGGAAATGGAGGAATTCCCCTCTCCCCCGATCTCTGCACAGGTGCCTTCGCCTAAACCCTTCTCGCCCGAGAAGACTTTTCTTTGGTATGACATTTGTTTTTGTGTGCAATGACGATGATTGTTTGTGTGTGAAAATGAAATTAATAGAGGAATTGTTTGAGGTATAGAATTGATAGATTTGTTTGGTGTGTGTGTGTGTGTGGGTTGTTGGTGAGTGCGTGCGTGCGTGTTTGTGCATGTGCGTGCGTCAGTGAGCGCGTGTGTGTGTGTGCGTGCATGCATGTGCGTGCGTGCATGCGTGTGTATATGTGTGTGCGTGTCAAACATATTAGCTTCGACCAGTTTCTGCACATGACAGTTGCTTAAGATATATTAATGTAACATCAACGAAGAAACGAATAACTTATTAGCACCTCAACACATGTACAGGAAGTGTGAAGAGATGACGAAAGAGGGGTCAGTCACAACCTTCAGAAAGGCGTGTCCACCTTCAACAATGACCAGACCACAAGCCGTGAAATGCTTCTTGACCCTTCTTGGTACGTAATTATCCCTCGGCTCACCGTTTACTGCAAAGACCAGAAGGTCGATGCACTTGTGAATGTTTTGTTTGTTGTTGTCTATAATGAAACTGTTCATAAGTTAGCCTTCTTTGGTTTTTGATTTCATTACTCGGTTGATTTTTGGTCTCCTTCCAAGTGACCAAAACTCGAATCCCATTATATAGGGCCTACTAGAAATTTGACTAGGATCAACCAGACTTACGTCTAGACACCATTGAAACCTGGAATGTTGTTAAGGTTCGAAGATCTAGCATAAATTACGAAGAAGAAAAAAATCCGTTTTGACCCAACTTACAAGCGAGGCAAAGTTGTTTTTCTTCTTATCACGATTATTGGTCTTTGTGTGAGTGCGTTATTGTGTGAGTGCGTGTGTTTGTTCACGAGCATTTGTTGCAAACACTCACGCGTTATTAGCCTGGAAGCTTGATTGTGTGATTTTCTTCCATCGTCATTTCGTACATAAACGCAGTTTTGGAACATCTCCATTTTCTTCACAAACTCCGTTAATTCATGCGTCTCATTTTGGCGAGAAAAAAAAAGAAGAAAAAAAGCATCACAGTTAATGTTACTATTTTTCAGAGAATAAACATCTGCCTCTATACCCATAGACAAATTCTTGTTCTTTCTGTTCTCTTCTTTCAGAACTCTGCAAAGACAAGAAACTGTTTGCGCTGCAACGAGAGGCTTTCGGTGACATCTACATTAGCACCAGTCAGGACGACCTCACACGATGTACGCTTTAGCCTGTAAAAGGGAAACACATTTGCGCTCTTCGCATTTCAGTGTCTTCTAGCACCTTGATTGTCGGGGAAGAAACATTGTATTGATCCCAACTTGTCAAATGGTTTTGTGCAAAAGTTTCTAGGAAGATTGAGTCGTTACGTTTTTTTCTCTTCTATTTGGTGTCTGGTATCTTTGATTACGGCGTTTGATGCGAATGAGGTGAAATAGTATGCGTGAAATCGAATTTTGCAGAGTTTGTTTATCACTGTTTCACAAAGCAGCAAACTAACGTTGAACTCCTAACTTGTTTTGCATGTGACTTTTCTGACGTCATAATCATGCATAAGATTAGAGAGCTCATACAGGCAGTATCGAAACTATCACAACTTGAGATGTACATACATAATTTAGAGTATTCTTACCATGGCATTCAACGTATGCAACATTCAAAGCAGTTCGATGTGCTAAGCAGTAACAGGAAAATGCAATCACTGTAGGAAATCCAATCGTAACGGCACACAACTGCTTAGCTATGACAAGCAGCCTGTGTGACTGGATTCGGTGGGCCCAAAATGTGTTCTCAAGTATGTCGGGCATGTTCTTAAAACAGAGTCTTCTTTGAGAGTGAGATCAAATTAAAACTCGCTTTCTTTGAGTCAAGTAAACCAAACGAAACGGTTTCGCCGGAAAAAAAAAATGAAATTAAGATCAATGTGAATCATGTAACTTCGTTAGTACGCGTATCGCGTTTATCGCGTTTTATTTAGTAATATAACGCGATAAAGATGTCGCATACGTAAAGCCCGGTGTAACACGAAATTTTTACTCCACGAAAAATTTACTCCGGAGTAAAAATTTCGTACGAAATTCTTACTCCGAGTAAATGTTTCGTACGAGAAAAGAACTCCCCAAGGCACGAAAAAAATGACTCCCTCCACGAAATTTTTACTCCCCATTTTTTTTACTTCCAGTAAAAATCTCGTAGGCGAAAATGGGATACGGGCAAAGGGATAATGCCAATATGTGATCTCGCGCAAACGAATGTCGCGCTACCCTCCCTCCACCCCTTCCACCACCAAGACTAACAGGGGACAAGGGAGTATAAATTTCGTACACCTGGCATGGGAAGTTAAATTGCTCGTGTTAGGGTGAAGTAATTTATTCGTTTTTTATTCGTCAGGGGAGTAACATTTGTGTACGAAATGTTTACTCGGAATTCACCTGTCGTGGGGAGTAACTTTCTCGTGTAATGGGGGAGTGCTTTTTTCGTAAAGGGAGTAACATTTTCGTACGAAATTTTTACTCCGGAGTAAAAATCTCGTGGGAGTAATTTTCTCGTGTTACTATTCGTGTTTCCTTTTTCATGCAATTACCATGGCATAGTTGAGCCACGTATAGCAGGGGAAGTTACTGCTGCAGTTTGCAGTTCAAATCATCCTGACTAACAGTTGATTCTCTCCCCTCAATAGCCAGAAAAAAAAGTAAGTTACATGCAATTAAAACGACGAAGATTTAAGTCAATTAAGTATTATCAAAGTCAATAAGGACAATTTAATTAAATACTACAGTATTGTAGTTTATTTGTTTATTTATTTATTTTTCACTTTTGTACGACTGTGGTCAATGCTTTGCTTTTCCCCGAATCAGTGACACCTCATAAAAAGATGTTACTGCTGTTTATTTGCCAATGCCATATTGTGCCATACCTATTTATTGTTTACCATAGTTGTTTTGCGTTCATTGTTAAATCATGAAGTATCTGTTGTGCATTATTGATTCAGAATGTGATCGGTTACATGTTTTCTCTCGATGGAGTTGAATAATGTTATGACGTTTAGTGTTTTAGTAATTAAACTGTGTTGAAAATGCGTGTAACTGTTTATTTTAACTGAAGGAACACAAAATGCGTGCACTTCAAATGGTTCGCGAATTCGTTCACTTTAGTAATTTCTATATTTTGCCTCTCCCGGCAATAGTTTTGAAGGTGACTTTTTGAGCAATTGCTATTCTTTCTGTTTATTTGAGGATGAATCAAGTAATTTATTTAATGATGAATACATTATTGAACAGCAAATGTATTAAATGACAAATAATTTATTGAACTGCAAATAAACAATTATTTATGAAATGAAAAGTAAGATATTGTTATTGCACAGTTTGTTATTGTTGAGCTTTTTACATGGGTTTAATTTGTTGTTGGAGTTTTGTTTTAAGTTGAATTCTGTCCACATATTTTGATACTGTAATATTTACCAGTTTAACTGTTACCACGGATTTTCCGAATTTTGTGGCAAAAGGAACTTCAACATATGTTATCCTTTCTGCTGCCTGAAGATTTTGAAAGTCAATTTACGTCAATAAAGTTCGAAAAGCACACCTTCTTCTGAGTTTGTTGACGTGTTTACTGAAATATGTACAAACTTGAATGTAAGTAAGATTTATCATAAGTTTAGCATAGAGAAAAGTGACATGGAAGTTGCTAACAGTACAGAAGCAATATCTGAAGCAGCGCTCTTTGTCTTTATCTTGTTTAATGGATTTTAAACTGAATTTCTTCAATCAAGTTTTGATACTGAAATCTGTGCAAGTTTCATTGTAAGCAAATATCATATGTATTATAACTGTATCCTAAAGGGCGACATGAAAGCTGCTATAAACGGACACGACTGTAGTTATGGCTGTAGTATCATCAGTCTTAGGGGTCCTCTTGGGTATGAATATGACTTTTGATATTAAAATTGGTCCAGAGTTCTAACGTGCGAGATATGAGGGTTTAGCATATGATAGGTATATTAAGTAACTACTGTAAACCATTCTCCTTCTCTACATCGAAATCTGGAATAGTGCAGACATGGGATTCTTCCGTAAAATTACGGAATTCCGTAAATTTTTAGGCTCCAGGGATCATTCTTGAGATTCGTGCAAATCCGCTGAGAAAATGTTGGGGTATATGTAGGTAAAGACCCAAGTTTTTCGGCCGGTCCGCTGATCGCGACGCTCCATTCCATACTATTCTTGAACGGTTGGTTCCTAAAACGGTCAGACTGTTGCTGGTCGATCCGTATGGGAACGCGCTCTGTGTCTTTGTCTCCTACAGTCACCGTTTCAACGTAGCTATCGGGGATTCAGTATAAGCTAAAGCATACCGTATGAGAATGATTCGGCGCCATTTTTACATCGCTTCGAGCCACTTGCCAAAATGATGAGGAAGCTAAAGCGAGACGAAACCGTTCTATCCCGGGAAATTGACCAGCAGAAGTACAAGAAAAATCTCTGGAGATTCGACTGGCTCGATGAAGTTGTATCATTGAGCTGGAAATACGAGAAAGGCCAGAAGACACAAGACGTGAAACTGAAAGTTGGCGATGCTTTTGCTAAAATCAACTTGCCGGGAAAAGCTTAGTGCACTTTGTGCAACGATGTTAATGTTATCAACTACGGTTCCAATGGAAAGACTGCCCTCAAAAGCCACTTGAAAAGCAACAAGCACCTGACTATCCTGAAAACCCAGTCGTGTAATCAGTCACTGGGGTCGTTTGGCACCGACAAGGTAAGAACATTGAAACCACACCGTCACACGCCACCACCCCCCCCCCCCCCATCCCCGCCTCTCTCTCTCTCTCTCTCTCTCTCTCTCTCTCTCTCTCTCACTCTCTCTCTCTTTCTCCTCCTTATTTTGAGTCTTAGCGTAAAATTAATTTGAGAAACATGGGAAGGAAGAGAAAGGGAGGGGGGGGGGCTATGATTAAGCTGAAATATGCATTTCAGGGCCATTTTTGTGTGTCTAAAATACTAAAAACCTTCAGCTTCTGGGGGCTTCGCCCCCAGACCCCGACCAGGGGCGTTGCCCCTGGACCCTACTGGGGGCCTTCTGCGGCCCCCAGACCCCCACTTTTTTTTCCTTAATTATCACTTTTTCTGAATCCCATGTCTGATAGTGAGAAGTAGAACATATAAAAGCTGACAACGCCGCACTCGCGCACACACACACTCACACACACATGCAAACACACACACACACAAACGCATGCACGCACGCACGCACACCCGTTATTAGGGGTGAAAGGTGTGTCAGTTTCTCTTTATTTATGTCTGTCTCACTCTATTTCCGTCTGTCTCTCGCTTTATTTCTGTCTGTCTGTTTTTCTATCTGTCTGTCTGTCTGTCTCCCTGTTTTAATAGATAAACAGATAAATATATACATGATTGGATATCGATTCCGAAGGACACAGAAGCTTTTGTTTTTGAGGATATTTTGAAGCTTCGTCACACTGGAGTGCTCTTCAGGCTGTTCTAATTGTCGAAAACAATGACGATATATGCGGTTAGTCGACACAAGTGTTTGGTTATTGTGACATTATTGTTCCTCCTGCTTCTAGCTGGTGCTAAATGTCCTTTTGAGTTACATGTATATAAGCGTAAGACAATCCACTCGACGATTAATTGGCAGGGGAGGCTAACATCACCCGCACCCAATGGCGAAATGTCAACGCAGTTGTCGCCCTTGCACCGCTGTCCGTTCTTGTTGTGCAGAGATTATTTTTCAGGCATACTCTTTCTTCTCGCTTCACTCCTTTCTCTCAGTGTCTGTGAATGTGCGTCTGTGATTTGTTGGTCTCTCCTCTCCACCACCACCACCCCCTCTCTCATTCTCTCTCTCTCTCTCTCTCTCTCTCTCTCTCTCTCTCTCTCTCTCTCTCTCTCTCTCTCTCTCTCTCTCTCTCTCTCTCTCTCTCTCTCTCTCTCTCTCTCTCTCTCTCTCTCTCTCTCTCTCTCAGCTATTACCTGTCGCATAATTGACAAAACGTCCTTATCTGAAATTGAAACGGGTCAGTTCAGATTGTGATAATGCCGCTGGTCTTAGTTTGAAATGAATGAGGACTCGATCTAATTCAACTTCGTATTTCTCTGCGTGTATGACGTCCGTTCACAGCTTGAAATGATTGTGATTTCTGAATGCTGTAATATCAAATAGGCCTGTCTCAGTTTGAAACGCAACACTGTTTCGTATGACATGTACCTACAATTCTAGATATCTCAGCTTGAAAAGAGACATTTTTCTTGCCACTATTGTAGCCTAATTTCGAGTTTTATCTGTGGCACTTGTCTCAGAATGCAATGCAATCTGTTTTCCTTTGCTTATGATTCTTAGCAACGTCTGTCGGAATAACACTCCATTTGAAATGGACCACTTTGTCTTCACCATTATAATTCCGAATGTTTTCTGCCAATATTGACCTTGTCTCGGTTTCAAAAGGACCTTTTCTCTTCGCTGTTGTGATTCTCCATGTTTTGTAGCACAATAGCACTTGTCTCAATTGGAAATGGATCACTTTGTTGTTATTATTGCGATTGGTAAATTTTTAATAGGCACTGCCAATGGAAGAAGTGTCAGTTTGAAGAGGAACACCCATGCCAGAACTGCATATGACTGTGTCCGATCCCACATGGGTCGAAGCGGCGCTTCGGTACACGAAGCGAAAGTGGTTGCCACCCAGATGGGTGGTACGAAGCCGCGGGGTAGGCTTGGTTAAATTTGAGATTAGTTGTGGTTTCAACCAATCAGAACCCGCGGCTTGTTTCCACCCAGTTTGGCTTCGTGCGCCTCAGCCCTGACCATATATCGCGTAAGCTATGATTCTGGACATCTCAGCTTGAAATGAGCCATTTTTCTTGTCACCATTGTCATTGTGAGTGTTGTCTGATCAAACAGAACACGTGTCAGTTTGGATGTACGGTTTTGCTCATCGGTATTTTGATTCTGAATGTTCTTTGAATTAAACAGCACCAGTGCGTAAACTAATTAGTTCGACCACTTTCGCTTTACTATTGTAATTTTGAATGTTTGTCGAAAAAACACTTGTCTCAACTTGAACGAAAACACTTCTATTCACTATTTTGCTTTTCAGTGTTGTGTATTCAAATATCACTGGTCTCAGTTATAGCTTACGCAGACTATTTTGCTCGTCAATTTTTATTTTATTCTGAATGGTCTTTGTTCAAATAGCACTAGTTTGGGTATAAAGAGGACCACTGTCTCTCTTGACTTCTGTGATCGATTGGGCATGTTCGAATTCTTTGTTAAAAAAACAATAGTCTGCGTATAAAAAATTTTCTAACAAGTGTGACTGAGATGTGGAATATTTCTTTTATTTGTGTTTTGTTTTTGTTCAAATGCTTCTAGTCTGAGTATGTATAAAGTGGACCATTTTTTACTTCTCTATTGTGATTTTCAAATTTGTCTATTGAATACAACTTGTCTCAGTTTGACCAAATATTCTCTTAATGTTTGTGCTTCTTGGTATTGTCTGTTCAAATGGCACCAATCTGAATTTGAAATAGGCTTATACAAGTTTGCTTGTCACTCTATATTGATTTTTGACTCACATGCGAAGCAAAAGTGAGTCTATGTACTCACCCGAGTCGTCCGTCCGTCCGTCCCGGCGTCCGTCCGTCCGTCCGTCCGCCCGGAAAACTTTAACGTTGGATATTTCTTGGACACTATTCAGTCTATCAGTACCAAATTTGGCAAGATGGTGTATGATGACAAGGCCCCAAAAAACATGCATAGCATCTTGACCTTGCTTCAAGGTCAAGGTCGCAGGGGCCATAAATGTTGTCTAAAAAACAGCTCTATTTTTCACATTTTTCCCATTTTCTCTGAAGTTTTTGAAGTCTCATGGTAGAAAGAGCCAATAAGCACCATTGTACTTCCTATGTCTTGAATTAACAGCTTTGTGTTGCATGACCTTGGATGACCTTGACCTTGGGTCAAGGTCACATGTATTTTGGTAGGAAAAATGTGTAAAGCAGTTCTTAGTGTATGATGTCATTGCTAGGTTTTTTACTGGAAAAAGAGAAACGGAGACTACAACCCACAGGAAGACCCCATCAACAAACTAGACCGGAGAAGCCAAACCACCATTTTCCGTCTAAGGACAGGGCACTGTGGACTGAAGAAACACCTCAAGAGACTGGGCCTTGCGGATGACGCACACTGTGAATGTGGCACGGAAGAGCAAACTCCGGAGCACATTCTCCAGAACTGCCCCCATCTAGAGACAATACGCCAGAAGTTCTGGCAAGAAGAGACCAGTGTTGGAGCCAAACTCTGGGGTCCTGCCGACGAACTGCGCAAGACTGCGGACTTCCTGGCAGCCACTGGTCTGAGGATCTAGCACGGCCACCAACATCGAACGCAGAAGAAGAAGAAGAATTGCTAGGTTTAGCTGAAGGTCAAGGTCATGTACAGGTCAAGGTCAAGCATGTGAGTCGTATGGGCTTTGCCCTTCTTGTTTCTTCTTTTTTCTTTCTTTTAACCTCAGTTGCATGCAGGTTTGCTACTACAATTATGTTTTGCCTTTGTGTGTGTGTGTGTGTGTGTGTGTGTGTGTGTGTGTGTGTGTGTGTGTGTGTGTGTGTGTGTGTGTGTGGCTTGGAGCAAACCTTCTTCATAGGTATTTTCTTTTCTCAGTCAAATGTGTACAATGTCACTGTATTGATACTTATTTCTCTTTGTTCAAGTAGCACATGTCTCAGCAGGAAATGGACCACTGTCTCGTGATGATTGTGAGGTCTAATTGTTGTCTGTTTAAATGACACTTGTTCTCAGTTTAAAATGGACCATTGGAATCTGTTACCTTATTTCATGCCCACTATTCTGTAAAACTGTTGTTGTGATTTAAGCAATTTCTTGCTGTCTTTGTATGAAGATTAGTCTTACGCTTTTGGTCAACATTAAATAAAATGTGAACATACGTTCTTTTCTTGGTTTATTTTTTATTTTCTATATCTTCATTCAGCTTGAAAGAGCGCACATTTTGGAACAAGAAGAACAACAACAAATACTTTATTTTCTGTCTTAAAACCCCCAGAAATTTGCCAAGTAGAACGAATGAAAAAAAAACCACCGTCAATGTGTATTTAAACCAGTTCCCAAGACACACGTATCATGCACCATTGATCGAGGGTCACCATGCTCCCGCAATCTGACGGAATATCCCGCATTGCGCATGACAGGAAGCTGGTCCGACAACCCTTGAAGATTCCGCCTCCGTTGCCAAGACAAATACGATGAGCGCTCGTGCACCCAGATGGGGGAATCACGGGAAAGGTCAGCTCCGAAGAGGAGAACGGTGCAGACATTAGACCTTCAAGAACTGTGTCATCATTTGGGCGTAGGCATTCCCGGCCACCGGGGGAGGCTACGCTTGGAACGAAAAACGGCCAGTGATGCAAAAATGTGGTAAATGTAAGGGCTAAGAATATGTGACAGCATACAGGACAATCCGATAGATTGGTACGTTCTGTGTAGGCCTATGTGTAAATTGAGTTTTTAACGTCGTGAACGACAGAAACAGGACACTTAATAACATGAAGAAAAAAAACTTCTAATTTATACTAACTTTAAACTAACTTTCTTACTTTGGACATGTACAGCTTCTGGATGCGCACGGGCTAAGCGCCCAGGTTCGCGTAATTTGAAAGGAACACTAAACGGATTTGATAGAAATATTGTGCAAAGGAATATATTATTGCAAGCAAAATAACCTTTATTTCGTAAATCCTACCTTGTAGAATCGCACACCACAGCTTCTTCGTCAAACATTGCTATTTTGAATAATTATGTGCTGCTACACTTCGACGTCAATGACTCTTTTCTACCCAAGCTCTGACAGTACAATGACCCGATTGCACCATCAAATTGCACGTGCACACTGGAGGTTTTGATTTCCTATACAGATCCACAAGAGGCCTGTCGGTGAACTTTTGCAGCAAGTCAAGGATTCCCTCAGAAACATTTTCAGGTTACATGGTTGCGTCTAGCCGAGATCTCAGACAAACACTGACACGCTGGTACAGACAGACATACGGTCTGTATAAATATACACCATGCAGCGAACAGACTGACACTGACATGCATGTATTATGCATATTTACTAACGAAGACTGACAGGCACGCATGAGCAGGAGCTTATTTCCGAAAACGCTTTACAAACACAGACGCAATTGCGAAAATACATGATACCCATACCCATCCACCCACATGCACACACACACACATGCACACACACACACGCACGCACAAACGCATGCACGCACTCACGCACAAACTCGCACGCCCGAACGCAGACACACACACGCACACACACGCACACACACACACACATACACACACATTCACACACTTACACGCTCGCGCACAAAATAACACACACATGAACATGTTCTTGTTAGTCATTTGGAAACCTAGTTCTGTGCAACTGAGAACCTCTTTTGGAAATTACATTTTCCTTTAGATGAATAATAGTGTGTGTGTGTGTGTATGCGTGCGGGGGTGCGTGCGTGCGTGCGTGTGTGTGTGTGTGCGTGAATGCGTGTGTACATTCGTGCGTGCGTGCGTGCGTGCGTGCGAGCGTATGTGTGTGCGTGTGTGTGTGTGTGTGTGTGTGTCTTCTCTTTATTTACCCGTTCTTCCCTTTCTTATGTGTTCTGGCACAGAGTCCCGTCTGTAGGCCTTAAATTGCAAAGAATATGAGCTTAACAGGCAGAACTGTCGGAACAAAGATACCAGAAGCTGTTAGGCAGTAAGATGCACACACAAACCTGAGAGAAAGACAACGTCAGTTTTTACCTGAGTGCAGAACGCAAGCTTCTCTGAATTCTTCTTAAAGGGACAGACCTTCCCGTGAAAACAGGTCGGTTCACTGCCCCACATCTGTCCAAGCTATTATATAGGGTAAAGCCATCCCTCCATTTAGATGCAGTGCCCAAAATCAACATCCTGAACAATTTTCTATGCAAAGTAGGAATTTTCGGATGAATTAATTTCACACATTGAGCCTAGTGTTATAGTTAAGAAATTAATTCTTAAAACAAAATGTCCACTTTGGACACAAAGCACCCGGGTTGTTGATCTGAGGTATGTGTACCTGGTGGGGTGGTCTTACTTCACGCTCAATATCTAAAATGATCAGCAGAATCGTGCTCTACTGTGGGACTGTGGCCAGGATGAACAGACCGTGCTCCACAGCACGATCTCAAGGCCTGCCCTCTCCTTGCCCGTCTGCGCGACTGGACCTGGCCAGAGAGCACAACTCCAGATGCTAAACTGTGGGGAACTGTGGAAGACCTGCGCCGAACTTGCCAGTTCACAACATCAGCAGGCCTAAGCCTATACGTGACACGACCGTCGGACGTTCAAGAAAAAAAGCCGAATCGTTGAAA
>NC_090256.1:46156805-46160384 GCF_037325665.1 Littorina saxatilis
TGTATTCTTCAGCGTTCGACAGCGTCTGTGTATGTCTGTCTATTGTCTGTCTGTCTTTATGTCTAGTTGTCTGTCTCTATATTTGTGTGTGTGTGTGTGTGTGTTTCTGTCTGTATCTCTCTCTTTTTCTCTCACCCTTCTCTCTATTGCCTCAACCCCACTCGATCTCCCCCTCTTGTGCATGTTTTCAAAGTTGAACCTCTGTCACCGTTCGTTAGCTTTTTGGCTGCAACAACTGCTGCAACAATCATCACCATCTTCTTTTTCCTTTGACAGCGGGCCTCGTCTTTGTGGCACAGCTAGCATTCCTTGATCAGTGCTGGAAAAAGAACAGGTTATTTGTGTTCTGGCGCTTGTCTAAAAAGACGGCTAAGGTGTCAGAAATAGCGGATGATGATGAGTCGAGTTGAGTTTTTTTTCCCTCCTCAACGAAGGAAGACGGTCGCTGACGTGTAGCGAGCTGGGGCGATGTACTGACTGACCGTGGGCGAGTTCTTTGATCACTATCACGGTTGACCTACTACACCCGTTTTCCTGGTCTGAGTCCAGGTCTCGCGTGTTTTTGCTTCAACGGGTGCCAGAACATGCGCCCCCTATGTCTCCCCGTCCCCCTCCTGTGTGTATTGCTGTGCCATTACCTGCACAATGGCCAATACACAATGGGGCTTTGAACTTTGCTGGCCCCAAAACGTCGGAAGACGGAAATTTTACATTTACATTTAACGCTTAACGCCCAGCCGACCACGAAGGGCCATATCAGGGCGGTGCTGCTTTGACATTTAACGTGCGCCACACACAAGACAGAAGTCGCAGCACAGGCTTCATGTCTCACCCAGTCACATTATTCTGACACCGGACCAACCAGTCCTAGCACTAACCCCATAATGCCAGACGCCAGGCGGAGCAGCCACTAGATTGCCAATTTTAAAGTGGAAGACTAGACTGAAATGCCCTCTAAGTACTGAAAAGCAATGCTTTTGCAGGCGTGAATTTGTGGGGACTTTTGGAGTGGTGATCATGGAACGGAATTTGTCTTCCACGCTGCACTTGCAATGTGCGACAAGAAATCAAACCCAAAACAAACAAACAAACTTTGAATTGAAACAAAAAATAAGGAAATGAAAGAAGAGAAGAGAGAAAGAACAGAATAAATAGAATAAGTACGGTAATAGCTTGGAGCTTCAGCTTTTGGAGGAAAAGCACATCTTTTAGTAAAACGAAAATCCGTCCAAAGCACAAGTCTTGTATAAATCTTAGGTTTGTTTTACCCTCCACAGCTGCACATGGTCTTACGTGAAGATTTTCGCGGACCGCCGCTTTCAACATTACACTATCCTGCCTTCGTTGTGTTCTCCCTGCAAAACGCTTTCATCCAGTTTCACCAAAAAGTCGATGTTCGGCGCGCAATTAACCGTCTGCAACCAAACGTGTTGTGTTCAATCATCTCGTAGACTGTGACGTGATAGAGCCTGACACGGCTGCTCTCCTTTGAGTCACAGCCAGATCTATATGTTTAAGAGAGAGAGAGAGAGAGAGAGAGAGAGAGAGAGAGAGAGAGAGAGAGAGAGAGAGAGAGAGAGAGAGAGAGAGAGAGAGAGAGAGAGAGAGAGAGAGGTGGGGTGGACAGACACTCCGGACAGATACTAAGACACACAGACAGACAGAAAGACAGAGACACAGACAGACAGACAGACAGACAGACAGACAAACAGACACAGACAGACAGACACAGACAGAGAGGGAGACATAAAGAAGCAGAGAGAGAGAGAGAGAGAGAGAGAGAGAGAGAGAGAGAGAGAGAGAGAGAGAGAGAGAGAGAGAGAGAGAGAGAGAGAGAGAGAGAGAGAGAAAGAGAGAGAGAGAGACAGAGAGAGAGAGAGAGAGAGAGAGACAGACAGACAGACAGACAGACAGACAAAGAGAGGAGGGGAAAGAGAGAGACATAGACAGAGAGATACATATATATTTAACTATATAATATGAGACAGAGGCAGAGAGACAGAGATATAGAACAAAAACAAACACAAACCCTCCGCCACTGTGATGGATAGACACTCGTCGTTTTCCAGACCCAGATCTTGATCTCGCGCCTCATCGCTTCTTTAAGAGTCGTCATTATCCCCGCAAGACAAGCAGAACTAGCGTTTTCACGACCAAAATAAGTGGCTCTTTTGGCACACGTCTCGCTTCAGCTGTCGGCAGGCGCAACTCCTGGAGACTGCATGATGATGTGCCAAAGCAAAAGGCGTGCAGTTTAGGAATTGGTTTAGAATTCTCCAGGGATGGTTGGATGGAGAGTGTAGGGGGTTGTGGCGGAAATCATTAGGGAGGAGGCAAGGAGAGGGAGAGGGGGAGGGCGAGGGCGAAGGAGAAGGATGACGGGTGAGAATTGAGGATGTATGATAGTGATGTCTAAGCCAATTCCTAAACTCCCCGTGTTTTGTCCTATTGCATAATTCACGAGCAAAAGGACAAAACACGGGGAGTGTAGGAATTGGTTTAGACATCGTCAGTAATTGCGGGATGGGGAGTGTAGGGGGTGGTAGTGGGAAACATTGGGAGAGGAGGCAGGGAGGGTGGGGAGGTAGAGGGAGAGTGAGAGGAAGGACGGTAGAGGAATTGAGGATGTATGGTAGTATGTGTAGCATTATTCACGAGCCCCCGAAAGCGGCGTATGGCTGCCTAAATGGCTGGGTAAAAACGTCCATTCACGTAAAAACCCACTCGTGCAAAAAACAACAACACCCTGAGTGTACAGGAGAATTTCAGCTTATGAACGCAGAAGAAGAAGAAGAAGAAGAAGAAGAAGAAGAAGAAGAAGAAGAAGAAGAAGAAGAAGAAGAAGAAGAAGAAGAAGAAAAAGAAGAAGAAGAAGAAATAGGACACACCACTGGGAGGTGGTGGCTGACATTGGGGATCGAGGTTTATTCACGATTCAGGACATGGCACTGAAACTGCTCCGATATGCCTCGTTTACCCACCATATACTTACCCGACCAAGAGCACATTTATAATTTTAACATGTGGTGCTCGATCCAATGGCTTTTTTGAACATGAAAGGGAATAAAACACTGTTTAAACCAAAGAGTTGTGTGCACACATCCAGCGAATGGTTCATGGCCGGACATGATAGCGTCAATCGGAACCTGATGCTTCAAAAACAAAACCGTCAGTGGATGTAGATGAACTATGTTTGCGAAAGAGTGGTGACCAAAGAAAATGTAATAGTGACGGTAGCGATGGTGACGGCGAAGGTGTCAAATGATGCGCTCATGTCAGTGCCAAACAGAGTGTATAATCCACTTGAACATTCCAGAACTAGACAGGACAGTGGGCGGGGACGCGATGAGGGCAAGACTTGATCTTAGCCAGGAGAACTTGGATGACACTTCGCTAGGTTGTTGAAAATGTATGGGTGCACGGGAAATAAAAGCGGTTTAGGAATGAAACATGCCGGTAGGGCTCATGAGCAGATAGAGGGACGACAGAGAAGGCGGGAAGGCCGAGAGAGAGAGAGAGAGAGAGAGAGAGAGAGAGAGAGAGAGAGAGAGAGAGAGAGAGAGAGAGAGAGAGAGAGAG
>NC_090256.1:46165584-46185351 GCF_037325665.1 Littorina saxatilis
AATAGTAATCGTTTCGGAAGACAAGTCAACATTCCTTTGGATCGTAGGCATGATTCCTCCATCAAGACTGATATCGTTAAGGAGTCTTTGTGTGTTTCTTGTGTTATTGTAATGTTTTACATTTTATTGTACATCCCCTAAATGCGTCAGTATGCGCGAATGTGTGCTGTTACATCTCTCTCTTTGACTCCTGTTCAATCCTCGCTCTGATTTACTTTCGTGCCTTTGGCGGTGGTTTTTCTTTTCTCAAGAGTCAACCCACTCTTCCTTATTATCTCTCCATTCTTCCTTCCACCTGCTATTTCCCCCCTCGTAGTTCATATCCAACCCCGGCCCATCTAAACCCAACGATACATATTCGCTTTTACAAACCTTACCCTCGATCTTCCTCAGCAGCTTCTTCTGGCCTTCATTTATTGTCAAGCCCTGAATCAGTTCCCCATGTCTCCCCCTCACCACCCCCTACCCCCCGCCGATCCCGGCCTACCTCCTCAGTTCACATCCACTGAACCCGACCCATCTTAACCCATCAACGACCCAAATTCGCTTTTACAAACCCTATCCCCTCCATCTTCCTCAGTCGGTTTCTTCTGGCCTTGACCTTTCCCTCCTTCCTCGGTTCACATCTAAACCCAGCCAAACTAAACCCATCGACGATTCAAATTTCCCTGTACAACCCCTAGCCCCTCCATCTTTCTCTGTTGTCTTCTTCTGGCCGTCATTAAGTATCACACACCCCCCCCCCCCCATCCCTCTCCCCTTTACCCTCCCTCCTCGGTTCACATCTAAACCCAGCCAAACTAAACCCATCAACGATTCAAATTTCCCTTAAAAACCCCTAGCCCTCGATCTTCCTCTGTTGACTTCTTCTGGCCTTCATTTATTTTGACGCTTTCAACCCCCCCCCCTCCCCCCCCCCATCCCCTCTCCAACTCCCCTCACCGATTCCCTCCCTCCTCAATTCACATCCCAAACAGGCCAAACTAAAGTCATCAACGATCCAAATTCCCCTTTACAAACCCTAACCCTCGATATTCTTCTGTTGGCTTCTCTTGGCCTTCATTTATTTTCACACTTTGATTTTTTCCCCTTCCCGACCAATCCCTCGCCCTAGCATGCATTTGGCCAAATCTGCAGTTTAAGTGCATTGAGCAGGCACTCCTTCCCTAATTGAGCCCCGTCTTGTCGTCAATCTTTTCTGTCTGTTTTTGTTTTGCTAATTTTGTTTCATCTCTTTCTCTGTCTCTGTCTCTGTCTCTGCCTGCCTGTATGTCTGTCTATCTATCTGTCTCTCTCTCTTTCTCTCTCTCTATCTCTCTGTCTCTGTCTCTCTCTCTCTCTCGCTCTCTCTCTCTCTCTCGCTCTCTCTCTCTCTCTGTCTCTCTCAAACGTATGTATGCCTTCTATGCCTTCTATCCTTCTGAAATGTGCATGTGTGTGTCTTGCGTCAACTTGGTGTGTGTTCTGATAATGTATGGTTGTATTGCCCGTATTGTGATATCTGTATATCACATGTCTGTAAAGAATGATCTTATTCTTATATTACTATTATTGCGTGTGTCTGCGTTTCATCATAAAAAGTTTGTTCCTATGCATTCCCATTTCGATTATAACCATTTTGCTTAAATCAGAACTAGCTGTAAGAAAGGTCCTACGGACCTAATGCTATCTTTCCTGTAATAAAGTTCAAAGTTCAAAGTTCTCTCTCTCTCGCTCTCTGTCTCTCTCTCTTTCTCTCCCCTCTCTCTCTCTCTCTTTCTCTTTCTCCCCCCTCTGTCTGTCTGCCTCTCTTTATTATTTTTCTATCACTGGTTGCAGGTCAATAGATAACGGCTCTTGGAACATGCCTTCAACAGGTACGATGTCGTTACTTTATTCATAGTTTTAAAGATGTATACAAATGCACGTTCTCTCTATTTGATGTCAAATAGTATGCATTATTAACAATGTTATTACTAAAAGTACGTGTTTCTGTTCCTAACCTGTGTAATTTACCTCCATTTTTAGACTCCCTTCCTTTCTAAGACCATGTTTTCTCAGTTTTTGTTAAGATCGGGAAAAGGGGGGGGGGAGCTGGATTTATAGAGTTATCTAACCACACGACTCGTCATTTTATATTTTCGGAGGGATCGTCTTGCCTTTCATTCTAAATCCTTAAAAAAAATATCTTGCTTGTAACGTAACCAAGCATGTCAGCTTCCACATATCTGTCCAGGCGTTTACCTAGGGTAAGATTCTCCTTCGACTTGGACGCATACCAAAATTCAACAGCCTTCTAGATCTCTGTGCAGAGTGGACATTTCATGCATTTTAGCACACAAAAAGTCATCCAGTCTATAGATTCGTTATATATGTGTCCCGGTGGAACGACGCTCTTATCCAAAGTAAAAGCCTAGCCTAAAAGGATCCTTCACGATGTATCTGATCGCTTACAGGACAGGGAAGCTCGGCTCACCAGCACAGATTTGGCAAAGTATTTGTGTATAGTGGATAAGCTAGACCATCCCTTCACTTGGCCAATTGGTCACATACCGAAAATTAACACCCTGACTGCTTGATGTGGTGATTTGGATTTGTGTATGAATCATTTTCTTGAAAAGTCACTGATGGCTTTTATTATATTTAGTCAAGTTTTGTTTAGTTTATTTTCAAAAAATAAATGCCAGCTCTCCACTGACAGGACCCACGCTGGTGTGTGACCATCAGGAGCGATGGTATTATCCCAAGTGTGAAGTGAAAGCCTAACAAGCTGCTCTGAGATGGTGAAATGAACAGTTTTCACGAGAAGGAGATTTGATTTTAATTCTAGCCAAGCAACATAAAATGAGTATGGGTGTTCAGAGCAGAATGAAACTCAAGGCACATTCAAAGCTTCAAATTTCTTGCCTCTTTCGTTTACGCACCACCTGCATCTTATAATAAATCTTACCCCCGGAAACTCTTCGCGTACTGATTTCATTCAGGTCGGCAAACTCTTCAACTCTTTTACGTTCCACCGTATTTTGTTTTAACATTATAAACATCGACCTCGAAAATGTCTAACAAATTCTCCCCGCAACAGCCCCCCCCCCCCCCCCCCCCCTTCCTCCATATCCCCGTTCCCACAGCCCGTCCCCCTCCTCCCTCCATCCGCCTCGCGTCCCTCTCCGAATTCCCATTTTCTCTGGCTTCGACTTCTAATCCTCTCCCGCTCGTATAACTTTTTTATTTTTACAATTCTAAAATCCGAGGTTTAACTGCACCGAGCAGCCATCCGTCTCCTAACTGAAACTGTTGCCTCGTCCATTAATTCCCGCCTTGATTGTCCAGATTTTCTTCCAGCTTTCGTCCCTGAGAAAATCGATCGAACAAGGGTCTATTGCCAACGAAAGTGCGGTATCGGCACTTTACGGGTCATATACCACCCCTCCCCCACCATAACCCCGCAACTATAGTATTACCATCATCCACCCGCTCGAACTAGGGCATGTTTGCTTTTGTTTATTTCTCAACGTCTGTTTGAGCGTGTGTGTGTTCGAATCGTAGCTTTAAAAATGTGCAATCGCCGGAGTTGGTACATATTTTTGACATGGCTGGTTGTTACATAACACATCTTCTGAATGTTCTTCTTAAAATTGTAGGTATGGCACACATTACTATACCACCTGGGTGGGAATTTGATCGGGTAGGGGCAGTCGGGGAACATGCCCTTGCCTGCAGGTATCGCGTGTTCTTGTTGTGTCTTCTTAACAATAAATATAAGCAGTTCTTTAGTGTTATCCTTACCCTCTTTCGGCTGCAAAAAGGATGGCTCATGTTCCTGAATTGTCTTCGGTGCGATTAGCATTATTACGCCTGAACGGAAGTTGGATGGGGTAGGTGGACTTGAGAAGCATGTCCTTGCCTAAGGGCTTCGTTTCGTCCAGCTGCGTTTCCTTTTCGAATGCAGGCAGTCCTTAGGTTGTATTCTTACCCACTTCTCCTCATGCACACACATTCCAACCACCATAGAAGCCCTACTTTCACTCAGTCATTCCATCTTTCCGAATCTGTACATCACGATCCTCCATCCCCCCACTCCCGCAAAACCAGCAACTGATCGAGTCTGGGCATTTGTTTAGGTTTGATCTTTACTCAACATGACTTCGCATGCAAACACATCTGAACCGACCAATAAAACGTCCTCGTTCAACTCTGTAATCACTCATTCCGTCTTTCCTAATACGCAGCTCACGCCCCCCCCCCCCCCCCCAGTCCCCCCTTCCAACCGAAAAACTGTTATCTGAACCCACCCGTCCCTTCTTCCTCACCGCCTCTTATGTTTCTGTGGCTTTTATCCCTGTCCCCTATTTCACTGTTCCTTGTCCTTCTTCTTTTTTTCGTTTTAATTCAAAGTTAACTGCATTGAGTAGCCATGCTCCCCACCTTGGTAATTCAATCTCCTGCCTCCTCCATCTATTCTGCCCGGACTGTCAAGATTGTCTTCCTGCTTCTTCATCAGATCGATCGATTGACTCTACTCCTGCCGTAAACAGTCTGCTGGCTGTACCATGCCATTGACACATATTGCTAGATTCAAAACTTTGTATTTTGTCGCTGGTAAATGAACAAGCCTTGCTTGCATGACCTAGTTATAGTTAACTAAACTTTTGTATTTGAAATAGCCCATTGCAGTTGGTGTAGGCCTTAAGCTTATTTTAATCGTTTGTCCAGTATTTAATTTAATTCTCTATTTTTGTATGAACTCAAATGTTTAGTGTTCTTAGTATGTCTTGCTAGGCTAAGTTCTATTTAATCAGAGTATGTCTGCGTGTGCTTATACCTAGTGATATTGTAAAGCGCATAGTGCTTTTAGTTATGCGCTATAGAAATCTCCTTGTGACCTAGCTGTCTCGGTGGTCTTCATGTTTCCTCATACAAATTGAATGACTATATCCCCTCCTGCACACAGTCTGCTGACTGTACCATGCCATTGACACATGTTGCAAGATTCAAAACTTTGTGTTTTTAGCAGGTAATGAACAAGTCTGCTTGCATGACGTAGCTGTGAAGGTGGTCTTCATGTTTCCTTATACAAATTCGAATGACTATATCTCTGCTGTGAACAGCATGCTGGGTGTTCCGTTTACACATCTTAAGGTGATTCAAAACTGTGCCTTTTATACTATACATTGATGGCGCTTTATATCGTCCAAACCGGTGTTTTCTTTGCAAGTATGAATCCTGGAATTCACACACAAAAACTGGCATTCTGTCATATAAATCAGTACAAACAAGTGAAATCTCACCGACATTTCCCTGGTGAGTAAATCATCTGTCAAATGATGATAATTATAGCAACCGGTAAGGATGACCGGTTGGTGATTACATTCCCGGTTTTAGATTTGGTATCTTCAAAAACCGAAAATGTCCGGTCAAAGTAATCCCTGAGTATAATCAAACGGGATGCATGGTTCGTCCCGACGATGGTCTCTGCATTGATATTCAAAGCATGGGCAGAAGCTGTCAGCAGCTGCCATGTAGACGTGTTAGAATATTTCAGATCAACATCGTTTTTGTTATGTAACATATTTTAAAGTTACGTATCTTGAAGATATTGAAACAGAATCAGATTGTTCACGCCTTAATATTTCTAGAGATAGAATGAATGGCTCTACTCCCAAGGTCTTCCGTGACTTCCGCTAGAAATGCCATAATGTTATTGTTCTATAATTATGTTGTTTTTGTCAAACGAGTGTACATATCAACATGAATAAAACACGCTTAAACCAAATGCCATAATGTGTAGTGTACACTTCCGTCTGCTTGCCTGTGTCTGTGATTGCGCAAACGCGCGCGCGCGAGAGAGAGAGAGAGAGAGAGAGAGAGAGAGAGAGAGAGAGAGAGAGAGAGAGAGAGAGAGGTGGGGTGGACAGACACTCCGGACAGACAGACAGACAGACACACACACAGACACATAGACAGAGCTAGAGGTACAGATATAAAGACACCCCGAAAAATAGAGAGTGAGGCAAACAAATACAGAGAACGACAGAAGATCAGAAGAAATCCAAGAATACAGAACAATCTTACCTTGATAAAACGGCAGCAAGACTACTATTCCAGCGCAAAGTGCAAGCTTTTGTTCGAAACGTGGTATTTCCTCGTCGCGTCAGTTAGGTCAGCAGAAGACATCAGTATTGGCAGGGTTAGCAGACAGAAGGATGGGAATGCGTGGGTAGCCTGCAACGAAATATAAGGCTTGAGGGTTATAATTATATTGTTGGTTTAAACAGAACTTTATTCAATTTTAATCATGACAAGAACAATGCATGGATGATTACATACTCAAGCATATAATGCTTATTTTAAGCAATCATAGTAATTACAAAACAAGGGTTAGCATGATGGCGGAATAAATACATTAACTCATTTCAGGAAACGAAGAAACAAAACAAAAACAAAACAGATACACAGACAAGCAGAAAATGGGAAGGGGTTGGTGATACAGGAGGTGGGGAAAGGGCACGAGAGAACAGGAATAGGAGTTAAGCCCGCCACCGACCACATCCGAACCACGCCGAACCAGCTCGTCGAACGCTCGGCGAACATTAATTATATTGTTGAGCTGCTTCTTTATTTCCAGCATGCAAGATTGCTTTTTTTGTTTATATGTGTGGGTGTGTGTTGTTGTGTTTGCTCATTAGATATATACGTGAGCACAAGAAAAGAAAAAAGAATTAAACAATTATATCCCATGAGTTGCTTCTTTTTCTCTGTAATTTTAGTGTGCAATTATGTTTTGCTTCTGGTACGCTAGACACATAAGCTTTGATAAAAGTTAGTAAGTTACACATTGGTATTTCCTGTGAGATGCTCAAATTGTGTGTGTGTGTGTGTGTGTGTGTGTGTGTGTGTGTGTGTGTGTGTGTGTGTGTGTGTGTGTGTGCTTGTTCTGCGGGTTGGTTTTTTTTGGGGGGTGTTTTCACACATTTCTTATTTTTGAAGCTCGAAAACAATAAGCATGCGTACATGTACACTAAGGAGCTACATTCCATGTTTTATTACATGATCTAGTTCTTTTTATCTGTAATTCTAACGTCTGCAAGTAGATACTGTTTTGTTTCTTTTTGCACACAAGGAAAAAACATCCACACTAGCGATTGGTATCTATATAGCCAACCCTTCTTTACAGTTCCATTCAAGATTTTACATTATTGTGCGAATACTCATCCATCTTAACACATTCTGGTATCAAATTCAACAGTTTCCGATACTTGCCGTTGACAAATCAGGCTTTTCAATGTGTTTATCACCAGTTCGTGGGGCAAAACTCACTGTGCCGAATTCTGTACCGAACAACAACTGCGCTGTTCATTTCGGCGAAAGGTAAAATAGGCCAAGCGCCTGACAATTTCGCATGTAATGTAATCTTTACAGGATCTCACTCCTGAAATTCTTTCTTTCTTTATTTGGTGTTTAACGTCGTTTTCAACCACGAAGGTTATATCGGGACGGGGAAAGGGGGGAGATGGGATAGAGCCACTTGTCAATTGTTTCTTGTTCACAAAAGCACTGATCAAAAATTTGCTCCAGGGGCTTGCAACGTAGTACAATGTATTACCTTACTGGGAGAATGCAAGTTTCCAGTACAAAGGACTTAACATTTCTTACATACTGCTTGACTAAAATCTTTACAAAAATTGACTATATTCTATACAAGAAACACTTACTTACTTACTTTACTTACTTTATTACTTTATTGTCCCATCGCTGGGAAATTCGGGTCGCTTCCTCCCAGTGGAAAGCTAGCAGCAACGGAGTCGCGCTACCCAGGTGTCTGCGTGTTTAGGTGTATTCAGCCACCTGCACTTATGGCAGAATGACCAAGGTCTTTTACGTGCCATTGTGATGACACGGGGGTGGGACATGGCTTCCGTCTCTGGGTCTGCACATAAAGTTGACCCGTGTCTGTCCCGGCCCGAATTCGAACCTGCGACCTTCCGATCACAAGTCCAGTGCTCTACCAACTGAGCCAAAGATCTTGTAGGCTAGCGTAGCCTACAAGATCTTTGACTGAGCTACCTGGCCCCCCTTAACAAGGGTAAAAAGAGAAACAGAATCCGTTAGTCGCCTCTTACGACATGCTGGGGAGCATCGGGTAAATTCTTCCCCCTAACCCTGAAATAGTGTCTGTAATTGTCAGCGGTAATCGCGATAGTTTCATCAGCTCCAAAAGCCACAAGAGTGATTTCCCCTCCCTACCCTAACCGAATCCTATCCCCACCCTTACCCAGTCTCGACTATTTGGTCAAACGATTTGTGCCTGTGAGAGTTGTTCTTTTGGCCAAACTACTAATACAAAATAACAAAGGGGACCATCAATAATCTTTTGAACAAATGTGACCCTCCACCACGAAATGAGTCGCATGTTACTTCACGCGGTTCTGCACTAGGCATAATATAAGTCCGGGGGGTGTCAAGTAACAGTGTGAGGGTCACCATAGTCACAGGCTTATAACTCGAAAAGTGTTCACTCTTTTCTAAAACGGTTTTTACCACTGGATAGAGAATAAAAAAAACTCTTTAAGAAAATGTAAAAATATAAAAATCATGAAAAGGTGACATGCGACTCAGTCCGTGGTGGAGGGTCACAAATAACCGGCTAGCAACGCCAATAATGCGATGAAGCAATCTGGTCTGAAATCATCTCAACTATATAATATCCTTTGTTGTTTTAAAGGCCCACTCCGCAAGATTTGGAAAGATTGTATTTGGAAGTGTTGACCCCAGAGGACTTATAATGATCATGCGGTTGTGTTGAAAGTCTATCGCTTTGTACGTGTTTGAATTACATTTATTTTTCTTTCACAAGGGAGATAAACAGAGATTTGGCGATGACAGAGTTCAGAACAAGATAAGTCATTTTCTTTAGTTCCAACGCACGTTCAAAAACAACAACTAGTGTAAATCGAATCAAAACACAAGTATTTTTGAAAACGCATACGAGAGTTTTACAAGTCGAACATGCCTTTTGTGATTGCCGTGTAAGCGCTCCCCGGAGGGGGTCCTGATCTGGCCTAAATGGTCCGCTGGACCCAAAAAGCAACAGTTAACTAACTAACTCCCCGGAGGGGGTCCTGATCTGGCCTAAATGGTCCGCTGGACCCAAAAAGCAACAGTTAACTAACTAACTCCCCGGAGGGGGTCCTGATCTGGCCTAAATGGTCCGCTGGACCCAAAAAGCAACAGTTAACTAACTAACTCCCCGGAGGGGGTCCTGATCTGGCCTAAATGGTCCGCTGGACCCAAAAAGCAACAGTTAACTAACTAACTCCCCGGAGGGGGTCCTGATCTGGCCTAAATGGTCCGCTGGACCCAAAAAGCAACAGTTAACTAACTAACTAACTAACTCCCCGGAGGGGGTCCTGATCTGGCCTAAATGGTCCGCTGGACCCAAAAAGCAACAGTTAACTAACTAACTCCCCGGAGAATATCGCTCTAAAACATGTGCACACACAAAACCATTTCTGATACTATCTCTTTTTTTCTCTCACACGAATAGCTGTTCGATTGAAAGAGCGAAAGGTTGATCCTCGGGTCAACAATGTTAGAGAAGTTACCGACTTTCCAATTTTGAGGGCCAAGGCTTGTTGCTGATCTACACGTCGAGAAGCTAAAGAGAAGAGTCAACAGTCTCCGACATTCTCTCGTGGAGATTGGCATGTCTACACTTCAAGCCGTCACGATCTCGATTGGTGAACACCATCGCTGTCCGTTTAGAAAGACTTCAAGGCAGACACGCTATATATAGACCGTTGGAAGAGAGGAAATCATAGAAACCCAGGGTATGAGACTGAACAAGTAGAGGGAGAGAGAGAGAGAAGTTCAAGTTGCATGTTTTGTGGAGATAAGGTTTTGCTCATGTCAAATAACAATGTCAGACAAGCTAGACCGCTGGGAATGAGGAATTTGTAGAAACCGCAGCAACAAGAAGAAGAAGAAGCAAAATACGAAGAAGAAAAAAAGAAGAGGAGGAAGAGAAAGGAGAATAAGGAGAAGAGGCTGAGAGAGAGAGAAGAGAGAGAGAGACAGACAGAGAGAGACAGAGAGAGAGAGAGCCAGACAGAGACACGGAGACAGACAGAAAGACAAGAGACAGACAGAAAGACAGACTGTCAGACATACAGACAGACAGACACTGACAGGGAGAGAGAAGTGTTTGGGGTAGATCTTTTGTTCGTTATTTTGTGTGAACTTGTTTACCAGCAAAAAGCAATGTGATAAGAACTGTTTATATAGAACAAGTCAAATTATCTCTCTCTCTCTCTCTCTCTCTCTCTCTCTCTCTCTCTCCCTCTCTCTCTCTACCTCACTCTTTCTCTCTCGCACATTCTCTCTCTCTCTCTCTCTCTCTCTCTCTCTCTCTCTCTCTCTCTCTCTCTCTCTGCCCCCCCCCCCCCTTCACCACAACCCCCACTTAGCACAAGGTATTCTGCGTCAAAAGCTGGCAGACAAGACAAATAATTTCAAGTTGTGTGGATCTACGTTGGCTCGCCTGACCTAGCTCAATGTGGGTCACAACCTGACCTCTCGTGCACTTCCCTTCGCTCTGGGTTGAACGGATCAAAAGGGAAGGCACTCTGATTTCCGAGATAAGGCGGGCGAAGAGAGCGAAGAAGTAAACGCTCTTTCTGTTCACATGTTGTTGTTTCCACGGGTGGGGAACTGTTCCATCGAGTTTAGGTTGGGATCGACTTTTGTTCCAGCTGGAAGGAGTTCCTGTTTGTCAATCGTTTTTGGTCGCGCTTGCGGGTAGGTCGATTCACGTCAAAAACATCAAAACGAGTCAAACAATCACTCAAACAAACTCACAAACAAACAAACAAACAAAAAATTAAAAAAAATAAAAAACACTCACAAACAAACACACAAACATGTTTTCTAGTCATTTTATCTGCGCGTGTTAGCTAATAACCTAGATATCAAGATCTCATGTCTTCAGTGTTTCAGGGCAGTTCAGCTACTAGTTCAGCTATATTTTGACGTGATGCACCCACCCCGTGGATATACGCCAGGTACTGACATATAACCTCTAGTTTCACGAGCGATCCAGAACAACTGAAAGATATCGACTCCTCGAAGATTGTGTCAAAGGTCGATCCGAATCGAAACCCCGGTGATAGAACAGTTCCCGAGTCGTGGTTTCGAAAACAGGGAAAAAAAAACGTTAGGCTGTTACTCATGTTGCTCAAGTGTGAGAACAATATGAGAAAACAGATAATCGCTTTACAATGCTTTGGCTTTCACGGTCTCACTGCAACTGTGTGTTACTGATCTAGCTCGCCAAAAGTGTGAGAAAGACATACACAAACGTGACTCACACTCTGTCTGTCTGTCTGTCTGTCTCTGTCTTTGTCTGTCTGTCTGTCTGTCTCTGTCTATGTCTGTCTGTCTGTCTCTGTCTATGTCTGTCTGTCTGTCTGTCTGACTCTCTCTTTATATCTCTCTTTGCCCTTTCTCTCTCTCTCTCTCTCTCTCTCTCCCTCTCTCTCTCTCTCTCTCTCTCTCTCTCTCTCTCTCTCTCTCTCTCTTATTTACCTCAACACACAAACACTCAAGCAAAAATACCCCTCCACCCCCCCCCCCCCCGGTGTCATCCCAACCTGCCACATCCCAGCCTGCCACATCCCACCCTGCTGCACCCATCCTGCCGCATCCCAGTCTGCCGCACCCCAACCTGCCACATCCCAGCCTGCCGCAATGTCGATTTACATTTCGTCCCTTCAGAGCACCAACTGTTTAACTCGAACAACCTGGTTTTGAGCAAACGTCACTTGAAGTTTTTGAGAAGGCTGCATATTTTAAATGAATGGATAAAATCACATTATATTATGTCTGCAAAATGATTACAATGATGAAAAGTTCCTCCGTTATTTGCAGGCGTGTATGTTATCCAAAAGGCAAGAAATTTGTTGATTTAAAAATATAAACAGTTGTTGCATACTATTTTTTGTTCAGGCTATTTCTGCAACAACTGTGTAGTGGCTCATTCATTGTCGACTTGTTGCATAAAAAAATGCTCTTTTTTGGTTACAATATGTAGGACAACAACTGTTCAAACAAAAATATGCACGTGAAAGCGGTTGAAAGAATTGAATGTTTCAAAAAAAAAGTGCGTAAGTTGTCAGTACAGTGTTGTTGCACAAAAGAGAATGTGCTATATGATGACGTTAAGTCACCAAAACACCAACCTGCGTGCCTATTGATGCAAACATTCACAGTTTCATTAGCTGTTTTTATATTTTATCAAGTTTACACAAAATGTTTTCAGATACACACACTAATCAAACTTTAATCGATATTGCGGCAGGATGGGATGCGGCAGGTTGGGGTGCGGCAGGCTGGGATGCGGCAGGTTGGGGTGCGGCAGACTGGGATGCGGCAGGGTGGGGTGCGGCAGGTTGGGATGCGGCAGGGTGGGGGGCGGCAGGCTGGGATGCAGCAGGTTGGGGTGCGGCAGGCTGGGATGCGGCAGGTTGGGGTGCGGCAGGCTGGGATGCGGCAGGGTGGGATGTGGCAGGCTGGGATGCGGCAGATTGGGATGCCGCCCCCCCCCCCCCCCCCCCCCCCCACAGCTTCAGCAGTCCGCTAACAGCCGATTTTTTTTTCAAACCGACCACTGTCGGGGAAAAGGTCGCGCCACAGATTGTCTTACACAATTAATATCACATGAATCGCACAAACGTGTTTTGTCATTGGGGCAATTTTTTCGAAATTAAATCCTAGAACATTTCTGCCCTTCAATCTTGTTCATTCTACTTTCATGTACAAATCAATTCAAGATCCCCAGGTGCCAGGAAAGACCAGTGATATTAGTATGACCTTTTAGAAGGGTACGATAATATGATTTGGAAAATGACTAAAACCCGAGTCACAAACTTTGCCAAATTAGAAGACGCGTTAATGACAAAACGGGTGCTAAAATAAAAGAAAAAGGGACACTCTATAAACATAGAACTAAGACTAACACTTTCTGTGGGAGGTATATTGCACACACACACACACACACACACACACACACACACACACACACACACACACCAACACCCGGTACCCATCCACACACACACACACATACACACACACACACAAAAGAGACTCCGTCGCAGGTGTACGCATGGATCGAGTTTCTTATTTGAACTTTAATCTTGCGAAATGTTGAAAGTTACATGAGCTGATACAAAGAATGCTCGTGCAAACTGTGTATGTGTGTGTGTGTGTGTGTGTGTGTGTGTGTGTGTGTGTGTGTGTGTGTGTGTGTGTGTGTGTGTGTGTGTGTAAAAAGGTTATACTGTGCTTTTTATATTACTAACATCACATTATTGTTACCATACATTTTTGTATTCTCGCATTCAAGAGAGAGAGAGAGAGAGAGAGAGAGAGAGAGACAGACAGACAGACAGACAGACAGACAGACAGAGGGATAGACAGAGATAGAGAGAGAGACAGACAGAGAGACAGACAGAGAGACAGAGATACAGACAGAGAGACAGAGGGAGACAGACAGACAGAGACAGACAGAACTACAGAGACAGAGAGACAGACAGTTGGACGGACGGACTGACGGAGAGAGAGAGACAGACAAACAGATAGGTACACAGATAGTTGATATCAGCCATTGTTAAACCCTTGCTATCAGGCAAAAATAGTGTGCAAAATAAGTGACTCGAATCAGGCAAGAAGTGCACAGAAGCGGAGACGGTAGACCCTTCAGCTCAGACGCTCCACACGACAGAAACCATACAAGCATGAAAACCTCAGGGAAGAAATCACGTTTTGCCAGAAAAAAAAGACTGAGGTCTATTCTCAGCATTGCAAAACAAGAAGCAGCGGAAACGTTGGTGTGCTTTAGTTTTAGGGGTTGCATTCTTAACAAGGTTAATTCGGGTCAGTCCCACAGATCTATTTTGGTTTGTGGTTTGGTTTCAAGCATCCCTTAATCAACCAGACAACCAACCAACGAAACAAAATAAACAACGATAACCAACCGTCAGACCAAGCTGCCAACCAAAATGATACATCTTTAACAGAAACAAGTGTGATCATTGTGCCTCAACACAACGCCAATCACCATTAAAATCCAGAAACTAGTCTGATGTTGTAATGCCCAGTTAAGTTGACTTAAATCATCAGCTGTCCTGAAAGAGTGGATTTTGCAGAGAGAGAGAGAGAGAGAGAGAGAGAGAGAGAGAGAGAGAGAGAGAGAGAGAGAGAGAGAGCGAGAGAGAGAGAGAGAGAGAGAGAGAGAGAGAGAGAGAGAGAGAGAGAGAGAGAGAGAGAGAGAGAGAGAGAGAGAGAATCAGAATGGTTTAATTGCTCAGGCAATATGCCCATTGCAAGTTGGGCTGGATTTGGGGAAGGGTATTCGAACACTCAAATATCGAAACCGAAGCCGATAGTGGATTTACACAAAGTTGCATGAATAAGAGTGTCCGTTCAAACTGACATTACAACATGTCAGACGTGTCGCACTCTGAACGAGGCTATAAGTGTCCGTTCAATGCCCATTGTTTTTCACAATACACACGATTTCATGTTCGATCGCGAAACGTTCGTTAACCAAGGTAGAACCGGATCAAGTTAGGATCTTCTGTCTTGCTTGAACCTTGAGAGAGAGAGAGAGAGAGAGAGAGAGAGAGAGAGAGAGAGAGAGAGAGAGAGAGAGAGAGAGAGAGAGAGAGAGAGAGAGAGAGGCCGATGTAAGCACTGCTGTTTATGAAAACAAACAACTCTTTACTTGAAAAGAAAACGTCGACTGAGAGACAAGACCCACTGTTTCCATCAACCACAACTGTCGACGCATCTGCTGCCTTTTGAGGATGCATGAGAGCTCGTAAACTTCTTGCTGGCAGCAAAACAAGAAACACAAAAAAATTTTTTTAAAAAGAAAGCAAATAGTTCCAAACAAACAGGAAAAAGAAAACGAACAAAGAACGAAAGAAATGAACACCAAGAAAGAAGAAGTAAAAATAAAGGGATAAACTTGTTTGAAATCATGATGCAAAGCCTTCCATAGCTTTGTGTGTGTGTGTGTGTGTGTGTGTCTCTCTCTCCAGTCGCAGTGAATAACCGACTACGATGTTTATGTTATTATGCAGTTTCCGCTCGATATGATACCCTTTTCTATCAACAATTGCAATCGGAAAACGTCTATTGTCTGTACTACATTTGAAGTTTTTACTTGCTGTCCCTTCTCAAAGAAGGCCGACTCACAGTCAGATCTCCGATTCAGCCACGAAGACGCCATTTTGAAGTTAAATTTAAAGGATAAGATAAGGGTAAGGGTACGATTTCACATAATATAGTCCTGTGAGGTAACTCTCATGAAAATTCGGGCTGCTTCCTCACTGGGGAAAGCGGGCTGCCATGGTAAGAAACAAGACTGATAGGACAAAAATAAGTAGAAAGAGGATACGGAAGAGGAGGAAAAGCAGGAAGAGAAAGTGAAGGATGGGGGGGGGGGGGGGATAAAGAGGAGATAGTAGAAGACAAGAAAATAGCACGTCTTATATTGACAAGGAATTGAACAGCATGCAACCGGTCGTGTCAGCTTGCAGGATAAACAACATCAGCAAAGATATTCCAGGCTACGCTGGAATATATTTACCTTTCACCTCGATCATCCAGCGCAATGTTCCTTTTCTTAAAATATATTCAACGCACCGTAGCGTGTATATCAATTTGTATCACGATAGAGAACCTAACCAAATCGCAGTTGGCATGTTTTGGCGAACAATCTGGTGTGTTTACGCTGCTTGTTTTGTTTGTTCTTCCATTTTGTGTCCATCTACTTCCTCCGCGAATGCTACTGCTGAAGTTGTTTGCATGCTTGGCTTAATTGGACCTCCTGTGAGCCTAAATCCCTGTGAGGCACCTCACCTCAGACGTACTAACGTCGGCGTTCCGAGCACTGCACACACTCATATAAACCTCTCCGCTGGAAGTGCTTGGAGTCGTAATATATGTTGCTGAGGTCAAAAAGGTTTATAAATTGCGCTCGTAAAAGTGTCGCATTTATGTCTACTACGTTCATAGAAAGTATAGCGGTATAGGAGGTGGAAGGGGAGGAGGAGAAAGAAGATGAAGAGAGATCAGAATGATCTGATAAGATAAGATAAGATAAGATACAAAGAAAAAGGGCACATCGGAATGCCAAGAAATCCGCGATGTAGGAAAATGCTATCGATTAATACATGAGACATATTATGCATCATTAACAGCCATGGGCAGTAATATTGACCCATCGCTTTCTGCAGAGTGTTGACCCTAACTGGACAGCTGCGTGTTTGCCCCTCGCGCCCACTGGACTGGGCAATTAGCCACGACGGACGAATACCATTCACCACGCCTTGGCAGGGTGGAAAGGGTGTTGGTCATAAACTGGTGAATTCTTTGGAATCAGGTATGAAAACTCCGACAGTGACGTTACGAGGATTAATTTTCTCTTTGTGAAATTTGCCGAATTTGCCATTCACAATTGTCGGCAACGTTTCGGAAGAGTGATGCAGTTCTTGGTGCAACCTTTTCCCCAATTTGCAAAATGACCAAATGACGGCAACAGTTTCTGCAATTTGAAAGACGTTTTGGTGTTTCATTACTTTCCTGATTTCGTGAAGGCTTCTTGGTGCAACTTATGTCCGCCGTGCTAAAGCTTGGTATTATTTGGGCGAAGTAGGCTTTGCGAAGCATACTTAAAGATTGTCGCTGCACGAAGTTTTGGCACTGAATTTTCGGTAAAAACAATTGAAATAAAAGACTTTGCGATTTCTTCGCGAAGTCAACTTCACGCTCAATTAAGGAAAGCCTTAACGCTAAAAAAAAAGAATGCGCATTTTACCAGTTACGTTGTGATTCAAAGGTTAAAAATACCTCTTGCGTCGTTAAGTCTTGTTTCTTTACTGTCATACATTTTCACCAGGAATAAGGCTCCGAAGAATTAACTCTTAAAACTAAAAAAAAAAATATTAGCTTGTGAATGTTAAATCCTTATTCCAACATAGATGCCGAATCTAAAAAAACAACAGAATGATTTGAAACACCTCTTGTTGGTAAAATGCCCCTTTCAAAAATACGTCAAGAAGATTGAAAATTCGATTTGGGGGAATAATCATTTGTGGTTGTGTGTCTTTTTCGTCAAGATTAAGTTAATACATGTTGAAGCAATTAGTTGTTACATCTTTAAAAAGAGACTGTATGTTTTATAAATTGCTTCATTTTTGAAACTGACTAAAAAAATAAAACAAACATCTTTCAAACATGAAAGTAATTTCTCAGTACATGTGGGAAAGTAATGTTTTCCTACTCTAAAACAAAGAAATATATCAATTATCATTCTGTCAAGTAATTAACCACATTTAATTTGTGGTTTGTTTATGTTTTATTTCTGTACGTCAGCAGTGGATCCGTTTTGGGATTTCAGGTGATGATTAATTTCTTGTGCAAATGTATCAAAGTCAGTTCAAGCAAAATCGGCTGGTGTAACCTTCGACACCTCCTGACTCATCAACTGAATTTTCAGAAAAATAAAATAAAAGACTTCGCTATGTATTTTTCAATATATAGTCAACTTAAGGAAGGCATAACGCATATAAAGAATAAGTACCTTACCAGATACGATATGATTCACACGTTTGAAATACCTCTTGTGTCCTACATCTTGTTTCTTTACTGTCATACAGCAGTGGATCCGTTTGGGATGTTGGCACCTCCTCACTCAACAGCTAATGAATTGTCCTTTTGCAAAAAATCTCAGGACACAAAAAAATGGTACGACCAAGCATCTTAGTTACTAATCTCAAGCTGCGGCGTATACCTAATGTAACTTAAAGGCACAGTAAGCTTCCCGTAAACCATCACAGATTCTGTCAGGCTTTTACACACAGTACAAACACCCTTTCATTTAAACACTCACCGCTTGAGAACATCTTAGGTGCCCTTCGTAAAAAGAGAGCAATTTTCAAAGAATTTATTTTTGCGTGGTTTATCTTACCCCTGAGCCATCGTGAACCCGTGTGATCCAGTTTCCCTTTTTCACAATGTAGTCGTCAGTTAGTAATTTGAATGCGACTCGATGTGAGCTTATCTGCAATAGCACGTTATTATGTACCTCTGACTATGCACGAAACAAACGGCTGTAGTTCACAAGAACTCTAGCGATGGCTTTTGACTGTTCAGAGGAACTGGCGATAGGCATACACCGTCGTCTGCTACGAGAACCACGACCTTGCGTGACCCTGCTTCCGGGCTTTTCTTTTTCCAAACTTTCAAAACTTCGAATTGTACTGATCTTGTCTTGATGGAAAAAGAATTCTTTTATGACTTAAGAATGTTTGTGTAACAAGCTGTCAATTTATTATTTAGATTTTCAAAGTTAGGTCTAGCGCCAAAACGCACCACGGTCCGATTGTCTGAGAGACAATCCGCAAAATTAATTCTTTAAAAATTGCTCACTCTTTACGTAGGGCACCTACGAAGTTCCCGTTCGGTGAGTGTTTAAATGAAAGGGTGTTTGTACTGTGTGTAAAAGCCTGACAGTATCTGTGATGGTTTACGGGAGGCTTAATGTGCCTTTAATACATTTAGTAATTAAGTTTTTGACTTAATGTTTTAACATAGACTGGGAATCGAGACGAAGGTGGTGGTGGTGGTGGTGGTGGTAGTGTGTGTGTGTGTGTGTGTGTGTGTGTGTGTGTGTGTGTGTGTGTGTGTGTGTGTGTGTGTGTCTGTGCGTGCGTGCGTGCGTGCGTTCGTGTGTGTGTGTGTGTGTGTGTATTTGTGTGTGTGTGTGTGTGTGTGTGTGTGTTAATTTGTGTCTGTAGAGAGATTAAAAAAAATGACTGCACCGATCTCCATTGGACTCTACATACAAATTCTGTTTTCCTTCTTTCGATTAATGTCTTTTATGACGTTATATCCGGCTTTTTGTGAAAGCTTAGGCGGCACAGTCACGCTCTCATATTTCGACCAAATTGCTTAAAATGTTGCTTTTTATTCTAGAGGATTTCCTGAATCAAAAATAATATATAGATATGCCATGTTTACTCTAAAAATGTACTCATAATTAAAGAAAATAGATTATTTAGGCACTACGTTTGGATGTTTTGCGGAGGGGTTAGGCTTGTACCATTAGAAGATGTAGTCTCGGTGTTGGATGTAATGTTAGTGTTGATCTCATACTTTCAGGCCGGCAGATTGACTAAATGTTTTTAAATCGCTTCACGCAACTTGTGTTTTTATTTTGCGGTGTTATGCTTTGCACTGACACGCAAAATAGCATGAAACACCAGCTGTATGAATATGTCAGCCGCACCGAAATCTCGGAGTTCAAGGGTGCTCTTTTCGTATCTAAAAGTTCAACGCCAAGAAAGAACTACAAGCAAACCTGCCTGTAATGCTACCCAAGGGACCACCCCAAAGTGATCCTTTTAGACAGGTGATCGTTATGTAAAGGTGAGTAATATGGGAAATAACCTCGTTGGTGTTTCTTTGGGCTAGTCGTAATGGGCAAGTTGTTGCTATCAAACGATGGTCACCAGAGCAGGGTCGACTGGACCAAGCGCCACACTACTTTGGTGTCATGTACGGAACGCTCTTTAAGGCTGGAGTATACACCTGAGGCCATATCTTCAAAGCGGTTAGGCTATTCTAACATACATGTTTTCTGTTAGTTGAAGGTGTGCTTTATTAGGAAACAAACAAAAAGAAAAAGGCCCAACGCGCACAATTTTAAGTTAACAAAAAAAAAAA
>NC_090256.1:46185551-46208051 GCF_037325665.1 Littorina saxatilis
GAGGAGAGTCTCTCTGTGTGCGCGCGCGCGCGCGTGTGTGTTTGTGTGTGTGCGTGCGTGCGCACTTAAAGATTCTTGATTTTGGAACATAAGCAGTTTATCTGTCAGGGAGTTGTGTGTGTTTTCATGGCTGCGTGTTCTTTTCCCTCTCATTCTTCCTCTCGGCAGTCCGGCTTCAGAGTCATTTTGTTCCTCCAGGCTCAAAGCAGAAAGCAGCAATGTTTTAAAACATTCAAAAACAAGGATTGTATGTGAGTGTGAGTCATAATTTTCTTTTAAGAACCGAATCATAGCACCACAAGGTTCAAATATGTGCACAAAGCAAAAATAGTGCAAAGCAAAAATTAGGAAAGCAGCATATGGCCATGACTGGAGACACTGCTTTTTGTATCGATCATTCTGCAGACGTCACACTCTGGAGAAAATAAAACATGACAGAACTCAGTACTGATGTTCTCTGTAAACCATGATTTACATCTTTTACCTTATTCCATACGACATTGCGAGTTTTGCCGTTGTTTCCCTGATAATAAGTCTCGTACTCAGGCACTGTTTGTTTTTCCTCAGTTAATATTCAGAATTTTTCCACGTTTGTTTTGTTGTTGTTGTTGTGCTTGTTTAATTTAGGTTTGTTGTTTTTGTTTAAAACACTCAAACATACGCACACATCACACGCACACTTTTACTTTTTAAGTTATAATAAGTATTGCATTCAGCCACTGTTTTTTTCTCCTCAGTTGATATTCTGATTTTTGTCAGTTTTTGTGTCATTTGTTTTTGTTGTGCTTGTTTGATTTAGGTTTGGTGTTGTTTGTCGTTGTTGTTTGTTTAACACACACTCAAACACACACATACACACACACTAACCAGACACACACACACACCACCACCACCACCACCACCACCACCACCACCACCACCACCACAAGAATAGGTTTACACTCACTTTTTCCTCCACGTTTTAATTTTGGCAATATCATTAACCCAGGATTGCAAAGCAGGGATCATTTGTCAATTTCATAACAACGTACATACAATTTCAGCTGGTTACTGCAATAAAATGTGCATCATCACAGGTTTCTGCTGGAATGACAGTGTCTTATGTGTCAACACAAAATACACACACACAAAATGGGTGTGGTGCTGCATGCCCCATAATAGATCCTAACTTCACCCTCTAAAGCTCCCTGCAGATGCATGTTTTGTGCACAAAAATAGCCTTTTAAAATATGCAGTATACAAAATAAAAATGCAGACGACATTTCTACATTTGATGGGGGAGTTGTCCTGTATTAGAATTATTTATCAAATAATTAAAGTTAACCAAAGTATATGTAATAAAACCAAGGAGTCCTCTGTTAAGTAGCTCAACACAATGATCGCAGCCCAGGGTGCTAACACAGTTAGGGTATGTTGTTCAAGACTTGGAAGGTCAAGGTTTTAAAGTATGCTTCAGTAACGGAATCTTATAACAAAGCTAAAACATTTACCACTGAAGCAAAACCATCTCTGAACAATTCAAAATTGTCACACGTACTAGTTTTACATTTTAAGGATCTTGCCAAGTGCATATCTTTTTATTGTGAAAAATTTGTATTGCAAACAAAAGAAAACACAATGTCTTGTGATCTGTAAATGTTCTTGATACTTAATACATTACAGGGAACCTTATAAATTGTTCAAGTGAAGTACTGTACAGCCTATTTAGCTTGTTCATTTTCTCCCTTTAACCTTCGCCGGCACTCGTGGGTCCGTGCGGACCCAGAAGGGTGTTTGATTGCAAATATCTTTTAAACGAGTTGGAATTTTTTAATGAGCTTTTAGAAATGCCTCAGACACCTAACAAGCTATCATCTCCTAAAAGCTCATTAAATTTCAGTGATAATTAATTAATTAATTAATGGTCAAATTTAGACTACACACGGAAGCATTCGTGGGGACGTGCGGACCCATACTTCTCAAAGAAGGAAAAGCGTGTATACCCTTCCGAGGCACTCGTGGGTCCGTGCGGACCCAGAAGGGTGTTTGATTGCAAATATCTCTTAAACGAGTTGGAATTTTTTAATGAGCTTTTAGAAATGCCTCAGACACCAACAAAGCTTTCATCTCCTAAAAGCTCATTAAATTTCAGTGATAAATAATTAATTAATTAATTAATGGTCAAATTTAGACTACACACGGAAGCATTCGTGGGGACGTGCGGACCCATACTTCTCAAAGAAGGAAAAGCGTGTATACCCTTCCGAGGCACTCGTGGGTCCATGCGGACCCATACTTCTCAAAGAAGGACAATTGTGCAAACCCTTCCGTGGCACTCGTGGGGCCATGCAGACCCATAATATTTTACCAAATACCGTGTGTAGTCTAAATTTGACCATTAATTAATTAATTAATTATCACTGAAATTTAATGAGCTTTTAGGAGATGATAGCTTTTTAGGTGTCTGAGGCATTTCTAAAAGCTCATTAAAAAATTCCAACTCGTTTAAGAGATATTTGCATCAAACACCCTTCTGTGTCCGCACGGACCCACGAGTGCCACGGAAGGATATGCATATTTTTCTTTCTTTGAGAAGCATGGGTCTGCACGGCCCCACGAGTGCCACGGAAGGATATGCACATTTTTCCTTCTTTGAGAAGCATGGGTCTGCTTGGCCCCACGAATGCGTTCGTGTGTAGTCGATAACGAGTGCCGGCGAAGGTTAAGGTAATTTTGTCTCAACAATCATGTTATCTGCTACAAGTCTATAAACTGCTGTAAACCTTTCTGCCCTTGAAGTAGATTCATGCCCTTCTGTGTGGGCACCTTCTTCTTCTTCCTCTTCAGTGTTTGCATTTGGATGTGTGCTCTCTGGCCAAGTCTTGTTGCACAGGGGTGGCAAGGAAAGGCAACCCTCTCAGAACGTGTTGCAGAGTCTGTTCTTCCTACCCTAGCCACAGTCCGCTGTAGGTGCAAAACCTATCCTTTTGAGGTGTACCTTCAGACAGCAGTGTCCTGTGCGAAGGCGGAAGATGGCTCTCTGTTCTGTGTGAGTAAAATGGGGATATGGTCTTGAATGAGCTGGTATCTGTCTGTCTTTTTGTTGTTGATATAGACATCAAAGAAGCTCCAGCACCAGCCAAGTGTTGACTGTTTTCTTTATGCGTAACCTAGTCCTGGCAGCAGCTGTTGTCCATCTGTAAACAAGCAAGATCATTATTATAATATATTGATGGTGTATATGTTTTACCAGAAAGACGAGTAAAATACCACTTAATTTTTGAGTCACTTGAGAAAATGTGACTCTCAGACATGAGACCAGCAAATGTTCAAAAAGTAGGAAAGTAAGCCGGGGTCCAGGGGCCGCTTAGGCCCCTGGTGGGGTCCAGGGGCAACGCCCCGGTAGGGGGTTCAGGGGGGCGAAGCCCCCCTGACGGAAAATGAATGTTAGAATTATAAAGGCCATTTTGGGGCCTCTCCTGATAGCAAAAAATGAGATCATGCCTTTTTAAAAAGCTATAAAACCCACAAGAATAATGTTTTAGCATTTTAAACAAAAGTGTGATTTATAACAATCACACACACACAAAACTTTCCCCTTATTTTTTCAGTTGCTAATGAAAGATGAAACACCCGACTACGTTCTCATCAACTAATTTCGGTGGTGCACTCGCCCTATCGCAAAAAGAAAAAAATGACAAAAGTTCGCTTGCATTTATTTTATAGAATTCTCGCGACCTGGCGAAAAAAATGTCGATGCACCTCTAGCCCTATGTATCTGCTAGTGGTACCGGTCAGTATCGTCCACAACCAACCACTCAAAACGACGTACTTTGCCGTAACCTGACCCTGGGGTCCGGAGCCAAATCGCCGACCGGATTTTTGAGTGGGCGTGGTTTGCAGCGAGAGTTATCTTTTCCTAGCTTGCCCCATGCATAGATGCTACACCAAGTCCGTATTTCACCACGCAGTGGCCGTTGTCGCACCACGTGCACACGGCCTGACCGGGAATGGATATCTTGGCGATACTGTCGCCAATGAGCTGGCGCCTTTCTTTCTTGTTGATAGTGACAGTCACTTCTTCTGACAGCCAGTTGGCTTTCCACTTGTTTTTCACACTTTGGTCGTCGATCGTAAGAGCTTCCACAGCCGACAAAACAATACGGAATCCAGACGCCATGATGCTACCTTTTTCACCTTCGGCGTTTGGAGATCGGCAGCCAATCAAAACAACCCACAAACCGCCATCGGTGAATAATTAAGCCCCGGCGATAATCGTCGGAGATCGACAGCCAATCAAACGCGACCCATGATACTGCTATGGGTTCACGCGAGTGCTGGGGTGCTGGGGTGCGAATGCACTGACTTCAGACGCAGACAGCTTCAGCTGAACGGTTCATACCACCACCTATGGGTTCACGCGAGTGCTGGGGTGCGAATGCACTGACTTCAGACGCAGACAGCTTCAGCTGAACGGTTCATACCACCACCCCCCTCCCCCCTTTTTTCTCAACGAATTTGCATCGATCTCAAGAATGGTCTGTGAGCTAAGGAAAATATCGGAATTCCGATAAAAATCGGACCAGTCCCATGTCTGGACTCTATGTAATCGGTCAGTGTTAGTCTGTCCGGCCGGCCGTCCGTCCGTAGACACCACCTTAACGTTGGACTTTTCTCGGAAACTATCAAAGCGATCGGGCTCATATTTTGTTTAGTCGTGACCTCCAATGACCTCTACACTTTAACGATGGTTTCGTTGACCTTTGACCTTTTTCAAGGTCACAGGTCAGCGTCAAAGGAAAAATTAGACATTTTATATCTTTGACAAAGTTCATCGGATGTGATTGAAACTTTGTAGGATTATTCTTTACATCAAAGTATTTACATCTGTAGCCTTTTACGAACGTTATCAGAAAAACAAGGGAGATAACTAGCCTTTTCTGTTCGGCAACACACAACTTAACGTTGGGCTTTTCTCGGAAACTATAAAAGTGACCGGGCTCAAATTTTATGTGAACGTGACTCATTGTGTTGTGAATAGCAATTTCTTCCTGTCCATCTGATGCCTCATATAATATTCAGAACTGCGAAAGTGACTCGATCGAGCGTTTGCTCTTCTTGTTGTTTTAGTAATGAGGCATACATGCAGTTGAACGATCATATCTTGTGATATCTGCCCTCTGAAAAAAACCTACTATTCAAAATGTACTTTTACATCTTGTTTTTTTAACTTAGGCTTTTGAAGATCCACATTTACCACCCAAAAGGAGCCTGGCGATACTGGCATGCTTTAATTAAGATGACGTGTTACTCAGAAATAGTGCTTTTAGTTATGCGCTATAGAAATCTCCTTAATAAATAAATAAATACTGGTGGTGGTTCACTGCAAAGCATAACCTGATATGATTTCTTCATAGCACCTGACTGGAAATGAAGTTTCATACAATAAAAACTATACTGCGCCAGATTTACAGCAGTTCTGTTGAATTCACACAGTCAGAAAATTTCAAGGCTGTCCTCAACATTCTATGCTCACACACACACACACGACTTGACTTCACTTAGGAAGGTTATGTGATGCTTAAATAATCTGTCTTGCCACTATTTCATCACAAGTAACCACTGTGTTTATTGCTGGTATGTGCCGGAGTGGAGGGATAGTCTTACCCCATGTAAAAAAAAAAAAATTAAAAAAAAAAGCCTGGCAGGTGATCTGAGATGCCTTTAATAACACAAAGCTGCCTCTGTAAACAATTCTGCTTTTACACATGCTATCCCTTAACTTGGATTCATACCAAAATCAAGCCTAGCTTCATAGGAAACAGAATGTTACTTCAGCATTTAGAATTATGATCTTATTCCATGTACACGCCTTGGCAAATCTGACTCGATCACTACAGCAAGAAGTCAGTGTGTTGATTGTTCATATGTGACCAAGTTGAGGGATGAGCTTATCCTATGTTAAAGCCTGGCCTGAACTGAGACGGTGAAGAGAAGTAGTGTGCCTTTAATGACACAATGCTTTCTTTGTAAGCAATAGATTCAACATCTCAGATCTGGTCAGGCCTATACAAATGCCATCCCTCAACTTGGTTCATACAAAAATCATGTGCCTGGCTAGAGAGTGGGGATTTGTTGTTCTCTTTTTCGAAATCCAAAATAAGCAAAATCAGGTCTTAAAAAGGAGCAAGTCTTAAAATGGGAGTGAATTTACAGATGTTATGAACAAGAAGTCTGCGTAAACAGGGTCATTAATAGGAAGGAGTCTTAGATTGGGGTGTCTTAAAAGGGGCAGGGGTGGGGTGGTGTGTGTGTGTGTGTGTGTGGGGGGGGGAGTCCACAGTAATGACCATAAAATAATCAAAATAATACTATTAGTCATCTTATTCTCTACCAAATTTCTAGAGGTCAAGACAATGATACAGATTTTTTACTTGTGTCACTGTTAGTGTCATTCTATGAATAACAGACCAATAGAAAGAGAGAGAAAGAGAGCTCTGTGGTTTTTTTTTACCTGGGTTCATGCTCAGTTGCTTGAAAATTGACTTGTCAGAGGTTCTTCTTCAGCCTTACACCCACATGCAAGAGAACTTGTACCAGATAATGAAATAAGTGAACTTTGAAGTGCATTCATAATTAAAGCCCAATCATGTGGTTCAACCTACCTAGTCTTGAAAAGCCTGTCCGAGGAAACAGAACAAGCACCCTTCCGCAGACCTTCCTAACTGGAGAGTCTTGGTTGTAACCGCACACTTTCTAAAGTAGTCCATAAGCAGTTCCATGTGCCTATGTTTTCACTGGAACCAGCTCCTTTGTGTACCTGTGATCTGGATGAGCTGCAACACATAAAACTTTCATATGAACACTATGTCATAAGTACACCAGTTAGCATACATCAAACACCGAGGAGCATCACAAGATATGTTCTAAGGAGGTAACAACTATTGTCACAAAGTGTTTATGATACAGCCACAGGCACATGGCACTGAGTGGTCAATTGGTGAGGGGGGTGGGAGGGGCAGAAGTTCTGCTCAGTCTTGTCTACTGATACAACACTTTGTGGTGGTGTAAGGCAGGGAATCACACCCCAACCACTGGCCCCGCCCACCTGGTGTCGAGTGCCTGAGGATACATCAGTCCCAGTCATGGCTGGCCCCCGGTTTGACCAGACAACTGCCATGTATGGGTACATTTACTTTACAGTACAGATTAGTTTTCAATAGCAATGACATCATGGACGCACACCTGCCCAACACTGACACTGACAGCAAAATCAGCGAACAAACGTGATAAAGAGTAACTAATCGTCACAAACATCAAAATGCTTTGCATTAATTTTCTTGAAGAGGTCATTCTTAACCAGATAATCATTTATAGGCAATTGAAGATTATTATTCCACCTACAGGCTATCACTCCTATGGCTGTTACTTGTAACACATTTCATTTCTTAAAATATGTTTTGTAAAGTACATAGATTTCACTAAAAGGCACATTCCTTCTCATGAAAACAATTTGGCTCACCGTCTCAGATCTGGTAGGGCTTTAAAATGGGATAAGACATGATCTCCAGGGGTCGACACTAACTTATTTGGCCTGGGGCCACACTGGCCCCAGAGATGGAAATTGCTGGGGCGGAAAAAAAAAATCTGGGGCCCACTCTCAGTATTCACGTGCGGCAATGCATTGTCTGTTTTTCTTCATCGTACTGAAGCCAGGGAAATTCTTTCAACCATTTGACATTGAAATTACGACAGCGCTTCGCGCTTTTGGCTGCATCGGTCTCCTTTTTTCGTTTCTCTCCACCCTGTTCTTCATCTTCATTTGACCATGTCTTTTTACACCAGGGATGTGTCGCCACATTTTGCGTTTGGCATTTGAAGGCGATACTTATCTCTCACGCTAAAGAGCGCAATCTGGGAGTTATTTCCCTTACGACATTGTCCTTCGACGATTTGAATGTGTTTTTTTCTTGACTGCGGCATTGATCGTAACGCAAATTTCAGTGACGACTTTGACTGGCGATTTTTAGTGATTGGCTCTGCTGGCATTAGAATTTTCGGTTTGTCATTGTTGGAATTTATCCTGGGGCGGAGTGGGCCCCAAGCTTCGGCAATGTTTGGGGCGGAACACAAAACTCTGGGGCGTTCCGCCCCCCGCCCCCGCTAGTGTCGAACCCTGATCTCTTAACTTGTTCACATGCCCAGACCTGCCTACCCCTGAAATGTACCATGTGTAGTTTTGGGTGTGAAAATAAGGCAAATGTGTAGTTTGGCAGGTGAATGTGTAGTATTTCAATTCGATCAACCCAAACCGCAAAACAGAACAGTTACTTATACCGTACTAAAACAAACACTCAACACTCCAAACAAAACTATTACAATGTGAACAATACTCCTCATACAAATACAAACAAAGCCCCCACAAAAATACAAGCCAAGCATTAAGTTTATTTGTTAAGAAAAAAATTATTAACTAGTTTGGAACATTTCATTTGTTAAAAAAAAGCTATGTTGAGGGGTATGCAGTTCATATACAGTGGGACCCCCTATTCAAGACCTGTGACAATCTGAGAACATCAAGTCACAAAAAGTAGGGACTGGGAGTATGTGTATCAACATGAAGGCAAATTTGCATATAAACAGAACAGGTTTGCGTCGGCAATAATAATAATATGGCAGGTCATTGCCTCTGCTCTGGTTACCGATCTCTCAAAAGTGAGCTTGTCTTGGTCTTCTTTCCCTGGCACGGGTTTCTTCACAAAACAGTCCAATTTTTCCTCTGCTTTGGTCGGGATTTCTCGAATTCTATGAGAAGTGCTTTTCTTGTGGCGGTTACACGGTCGTAAAGCCCACTGTGCTTCTCTGAAAAAGCCGTGTTGCACACAGTGCAGTGGGCAAAATGCTTCCCTTTTCTCCACGAAACTAGGCATGGATGCTCCTCATAGTACTTTGGCAGAAAAGCCTTGCTGGGAGTTTGACCAAGCTTCTTTTTTTTGCTCCGTGGCGGTTGATCGCCAAAGTCTTCTGAATCCGTGTTCGTCGCTGTAGCCATCTTTTTCCCTCCAGAAAGAATGAGCTACGAAGTGACCGCGTTCAGAAAAGTATGTGCTGAAACGCCCGCGATAGTTGTAATAACAGCAGCAAGACCAACTGACTACGCTACTCTCGCGGGCGCCGGGCATGTTTTGCACGCAGTACACAACCGGTTAGTACAAATTATGGATCGGAACTCGCTCGCGTTTTTGCGTATTCAAAATGTCAAAATGTGTAGTCGAAACGAAACGTTTGCGTAGTATAAGACAAGCATGCGTAGTTGCGTAGTTTGGGGACCAAAATCGTAGTTTACTACGCTCAATGTGTAGTGTAAACAGGTCTGCATTCCCCAAAAAGTGCGATTGTGTTATGAATAAATGCTGTAAAAGCTACCTGTACTAGTTCATTAAAAAAACAAATCACAAAATGTCACTTCACCACAGCATGCAAACAGTGTGTTTATTTCTGGTATGTGTCTAAAGGCGGAGACAGACGCACAACACAAAACCCTGTTTTCGACAAAAACACCATCTCAAAACGTCGGGGAAACACATGTTTTTAAAGAGGGGATGTCACTTGCGAAACACACAGATGAAGCGCGGTGCGTGTTTTCACAGAAATATCGGTCAGTGTCAGCTTAACCCGTCCAGCTATCGCCCTGTGTTTGAGTTTGTAAACAACACGGCTGGCAGTGCCCACTGATACGGTCAGTGCCCACTGATACGGTCAGTGTCCACTGATACGGTCAGTGTCCACTGATACGGTCAGTGTCAGCTTGACCCGTTCAGCTACCGCGCTGTGTTTGGGTTTGTAAACAACACGGCTGGCAGCGCCCACTGATATTATTGCCTCTCTTCAATCGTGACAGGATCCATAGACTCTAGTTAGGATTCATGGGTCCGATACTACCCTGAATCGGTACCACATCTGAGTCTGCCATTTTTTTCTATCTCCGTGGTGCCGGAAACCGAGTCACTTGAGTTGATCTTCCGCGTTCATTGGCTGACTACCAAAACGTGTTTTTAGATTTTAGAGCATGCTCTAAAACCCAAAACACGATGCAAAAACACGAAACAGTGTTTTCTGAAACGCGTTTTGGGGGATGTCACATGGGAAACACGCTGTTTTGTGTTTGTTTTGAAAGGAAACACTGTTTTGTGTTGTGAGTCTGACATGGCCTTAACACAGACACACACACACACCATACACACATACACCAAAGCAACACAAAAGCCGAAAACATGCCTACCATCTAAATGAGGATATCCAGTTCCAACTGTCTTCTGCCAATATAACACTGCCAGAGACACCATGGTGTAGAAAGTCAGTTTAAAGAGAGACTACCTGGAAGAAAAATATATATAATAATAATAAAACACCCAGTGCAATAGACATACTTTCTCGTTAAAGGCTTACTTTACTATGTAAAAACACAATCACAGTCTCAGATCTTGTCAGGCTTTTACTTGGGATAAGATCATCCCTCTACTTGGACGCATACCAACATAGATCAGCTTGAATGTTCGTGAAAATATCCCATATTTTGAGTTAACTCACCACAGCAAGCAGTCACTGAATATATATTTTATTTTTTGGTATGTGGCCAAGATGGGAGACAGTGACCCACACTATAGTGACAAAGCAAGTGGGCCTTTAAATTGTAAACTGTTATATAATATGTGCATTTTGACTTCTTCATAAATTATAACCCTGATGCAGGCAGTCATCAGTAGTGGTTTAGTACCTAGAATGAGAAAAGAATGAACTTGCAAGAAAGAAACTGAGTCAAAATCAAAATACCCTTTAAATTACATTAGATTCCACGGGGCAGACAGGGTTTGAAGTTAGAAAGCTCTGAAAATAACTCTGCTATTTGAAATTGACTAATAGTATTAACTTATAACGTCATACATGATACATGATACAAACAAATGAACTAAGGCTTTTGAAGATCCATATCCAATCCTGCTACACAAAGGCACAAGCAGAGGTTGAAATTGCCAGGGTCATTTTCCATCCCCATGTAGCCTGGATTTAATTACTGGCATGTTTTTTTGTAAAGAGGTGTGTCACTCAGAATGACTGGAGATGGTTCATTCAATGCAGAGCATAAAATACCATTGATTTCTTCATGCCATCTGATTTGCCGGTGAATTCACAGGGCGAGAACAATTCAAGACTGGCCTCAACATTTTATGCTGACTGTAAATTGTAATTATATAATATATCCACCCTAGCTAACTGGTACACTAATCACTTGCTCTGGCGGACTTCTTTTTCCAACATCATAAATCTGTTATTTGTACTTTAGCCTTTTGTGGTAAAATATTCTCATTACCAGTTGCACTCACAATCTATTGCTAGTGTATTTTGGAAATGATCAAAAGCCTTACTTGTGTTCTATGACAGCACCATGTCACTGTTGCGGGAAGAATGAGGCAGGGCTTGGTAATAACTGAGACCTGCAAGTAAACAAAACATATTTAGAATCTCATCATGTGTTATTTTGTTATAATTATCTATGTCATGAGGTCTTACATTGCAATAACAAACACACGCATAACTTAACTTAGCAAGGTGTTCTATGTGCTAAGAATAAGAGTAATTGTTTAATGAATTAACGCTGAAGAAGCTACTAGTTGCTTAAACAAATTCATAGCAAAATGTCACTTGATCACCACATCAAGCACACTGTATGTTCATTTCTGGTATGTATGCAAGTGGAGGGATGATCTTGTTCCATGTAAAATCCTAGCTCAGCTGATCTCTCTCAACTTGGATTCATACCACACATTAGGAGCCTGGCTGTTTCTGTTCAGTGGGCATTTCTCCATTTGTTTTATTTGAATGCATTTCTTAAAAAGAACACTTCCTCTGCACAGCAAGCAGTCAGGATGTTATATGAAGTCTTATATCGCGCGCGTATCTCCAGACTCGGACTCAAGGCGCAGGAATTTATTTATGCCGTGTGAGATGGAATTTTTTTACACAATACATCACGCATTCACATCGACCAGCAGATCGCAGCCATTTCGGCGCATATCCTACTTTTCACGGCCTATTATTCCAAGTCACACGGGTATTTTGGGTGGACATTTTTATCTTTGCCTATACAATTTTGCCAGGAAAGACCCTTTTGTCAATCGTGGGATCTTTAACGTGCACACCCCAATGTAGTGTACACGAAGGGACCTCGGTTTTTCTTCTCATCCGAAAGACTAGCACTTGAACCCACCACCTAGGTATTACTAGGAAAGGGGGGAGCAAATTGCTAACGCCCTGACCCAGGGTCGAAATCGCAACCTCTCGCAAGTGCGTTACCACCCGACCACCCAGTCCTTTTTGTTCCAAATCAAACGTTGTTTTGCTCCAACCAAGACTGCAGATCTTGGCAAACATGTGGCATAAAAACTAGATTTGATGACCTTACCCGTACTCACCCTGAAAAGTGCCGATCTAGATTTTGCTATTTTAACAGAGGGGACAGAGGTTGTACCTAGCTCTCCTCATGCAGACACCGCATAACAAATATGTGTAACAAATCCAGTTGCAACACTGTAGTTTCATGGCTTAATTTCATTGACTGATTGAGTCAGCAGTAGTGAACTACTACATGTCAGTATGATCATACCATTACCTGTATTAGGCCTAAAAAAAAATAGGTGTGGTTACGGTAACCCGACCTACCCTATTTTTTGGGGCCGACCCTATAACTTTTTATTACATTTGTCAAAAAAATACACACAAAAAACAAGTAAACGAGTGCAGACAACACAATGAAAGCGAAAGCGCCCGAGTCGCACACTTATTTCTCTGTCAAGTAGGTTTAATTTGTACACATTAGAAAAAAAAGTTTAAAAAAAAAAGTGATTGCCTACCTTCCTACCCTATTTTTTTGGGCTATGTTACCGTAACCACACCTATTATTTTTTTTGGCCTTAGTGAGTATTACAATTGGAGCAATCTGCAGAATTGTTACCAATACATCATCATAACAGGAATTCCTCAGTGCATGAGACATTGGTGTGTAGACATATAATACATAAATATGATGTAGATCTTTAAAACATTCAATGAGTCATGGGACTAAAAACTGCCAAAGCCTTATGTGGCAACATCACAAACAAACAAAATTAACCAACCACAAATTATGTCAACCTCATGGCCCTTGTACTTGTAGTTCAAGTTGTACTGTTGTACTAGCCAACAGACATAAAAAGGAACTTAGCTCAGTAGGTGTTGATTGCTCTGCGTCATTATCAATATCATGATGCAGTGAGAGTCGAAATGCAGTTCAAACACAGACAGAACAAAATGGAATCTTTGAGTTTGAAATTGAATGAAAAAAAAAAAGTAATTTGTATGGTCATGGTGTAGAAGTTTTGAACTTTAGCGTTGTAAATTCATTGCTCCGAAATCTAACCCTCCGATTTATGTCCTAAGTCATTTACATACCTTTGGAGTTTTACGGAATGGGTATAACGTCCTTTCATCTAATGATCTACTGTGGGATTTTGCCCATGCAGTCGCCGTCACTGTCTCCTTGACCTACTTGGAGTCCTTGCTGGGTTGAATCGGCTGAGGAGCGAACCCATGACGACTCGCAACGCGAGGAACCAGAAGAGGAATCTAGGTTTATTCTGCGTGTTTTGGGCCTGCCGACCCTACTTGTAGTCCGATACAACCGGCACGTAGCTTCTTTTCGCAGGGCGAAACCGCCCCACTCGTGACAGTTCATCCGATGTCCGCCATGTTTCAAGTTACAAAAAAGTAGAAACGATCTAACGAATAACTTTCATTTCAAGCACAGTCAAAAAAAAAAAAAAAAAAAAGTACAAAAGAAGGGGTGGAGAAAATGGCATTATCTAGACAGACTCAACTCGGATAAACTAAGAGGGACTTAATAACTACTGAAGATTGAGAGCACAGCGGACGTCCTGTAAATTCCCGATCCATTTTTTACCCTTCCCATTTCGGTATACTGTTCTCTGCTTGTGACGCTACGCAACAGGATAAGAGATATCCTGAGGGTATAAGTGATACTCCCACATACGTTGCACAAGCATAATTTGACGTTACCTTATATACGGTCCAACCGGTGTGCAATGGGTGCTCTCTCTCTCTCTCTCTCTCTCTCTCTCTCTCTCTCTCTGCCCCCCCCCCCCCTTCACCACAACCCCCACTTAGCACAAGGTATTCTGCGTCAAAAGCTGGCAGACAAGACACATAATTTAAGTTGTGTGGATCAACGTTGGCTCGCCTGACCTAGCTCAATGTGGGTCACAACCTGACCTCTCATGCACTTCCCTTCGCTCTGGGTTGAACGGATCAAAAGGGAAGGCACTCTGATTTCCGAGATAAGGCGGGCGAAGAGAGCGAAGAAGTAAACGCCCTTTCTGTTCACATGTTGTTGTTTCCACGGGTGGGGAACTGTTCCATCGAGTTTAGGTTGGGATCGACTTTTGTTCCAGCTGGAAGGAGTTCCTGTTTGTCAATCGTTTTTGGTCGCGCTTGCGGGTAGGTCGATTCACGTCAAAAACATCAAAACGAGTCAAACAATCACTCAAACAAACTCACAAACAAACACAACTCACAAACAAACACACAAACATGTTTTCAAGTCATTTTATCTGCGCGTGTTAGCTAATAACCTAGATATCAAGATCTCATGTCTTCAGTGTTTCAGGGCAGTTCAGCTACTAGTTCAGCTATATTTTGACGTGATGCACCCACCCCGTGGATATACGCCAGGTACTGACATATAACCTCTAGTTTCACGAGCGATCCAGAACAACTGAAAGATATCGACTCCTCGAAGATTGTGTCAAAGGTCGATCCGAATCGAAACCCCGGTGATAGAACAGTTCCCGAGTCGTGGTTTCGAAAACAGGGGGAAAAAAACGTTAGGCTGTTACTCATGTTGCTCAAGTGTGAGAACAATATGAGAAAACAGATAATCGCTTTACAATGCTTTGGCTTTCACGGTCTCACTGCAACTGTGTGTTACTGATCTAGCTCGCCAAAAGTGTGAGAAAGACATACACAAACGTGACTCACACTCTGTCTGTCTGTCTTCTCTGTCTTTGTCTGTCTGTCTGTCTGTCTGTCTGTCTGTCTATGTCTGTCTGTCTGTTTCTGTCTATGTCTGTCTGTCTGTCTGTCTGACTCTCTCTTTATATCTCTCTTTATCTCTCTCTTTGCCCTTCCTCTCTCTCTCTCTCTCTCTCTCTCTATCTCTCTCTCTCTCTCTCTCTTATTTACCTCTACACACAAACACTCAAGCAAAAGTACCCCTCCACCCCCCCCCCCCCCCGGTGTCATCCCAACCTGCCACATCCCAGCCTGCCACATCCCACCCTGCTTCACCCATCCTGCCGCATCCCAGTCTGCCGCACCCCAACCTGCCGCATCCTAGCCTGCCGCACCCCACCCTGCCGCAAACCAGCCTGCCGCACTCCAACCTGCGGCATCCCAGCCTGCTGCGCCCCAACCTGCCGCATCCCAGCCTGCCGCAATGTCGATTTACATTTCGTCCCTTCAGAGCACCAACTGTTTAACTCGAACAACCTGGTTTTGAGCAAACGTCACTTGAAGTTTTTGAGAAGGCTGCATATCTTAAATGAATGGATAAAATCACATTATATTATGTCTGCAAAATGATTACAATGATGAAAAGTTCCTCCGTTATTTGCAGGCGTGTATGTTATCCAAAAGGCAAGAAATTTGTTGATTTAAAAATATAAACAGTTGTTGCATACTATTTTTTGTTCAGGCTATTTCTGCAACAACTGTGTAGTGGCTCATTCATTGTCGACTTGTTGCATAAAAAAATGCTCTTTTTTATATTTAGTCAAGTTTTGACTAAATATTTTAACATCGAGGGGGAATCGAAACGAGGGTCGTGGTGTATGTGTGTGTGTATGTGTGTGTGTGTGTGTGTGTGTGTGTGCGTGCGTGCGTGCGTGTAGAGCAATTCAGACCAAACTACTGGACCGATCTTTATGAAATTTGACATGAGAGTTCCTGGGTATGATATCCCCATACGTTTTTTTCATTTTTTTGATAAATGTCTTTGATGACGTCATATCCGGCTTTTCGTGAAAGTTGAGGCGGCACTGTCACGCCCTCATTTTTCAACCAAATTGGTTCAAAATTTGGTCAAGTACTCTTCGACGAAGCCCGGGATTCGGTATTGCATTTCAGCTTGGTGGCTTAAAAATTAATTAATGACTTTGGTCATTAAAAATCTGAAAATTGTAAAAAAAAATAAAAATGTATAAAACGATCCAAATTTACGTTTATCTTATTCTCTATCATTTGCTGATTCAAAAAACATATAAATATGTTATATTCGGATTAAAAACAAGCTCTGAAAATTAAATATATAAAAATTATTATCAAATTTTTTTTTCGAATTCGAAATCAATTTAAAAACACTTTCATCTTATTCCTTGTCGGTTCCTGATTCCAAAAATATATAGATATGATATGTTTGGATTAAAAACACGCTCAGAAAGTTAAAACGAAGAGAGGTACAGAAAAGCGTGCTATGCAGCATAGCGTAACCACTACCCCGCTCTTCTTGTCAATTTCACTGCCTATGCCGTGAGCGGTGGACCACGAGTATACGGTCTTGCTGCGTTGCATTGCGTTCAGTTTCATTCTGTGAGTTCGACAGCTACTTGACTAAATATTGTATTTTCGCCTTACGCGACTTGTTATTACAATATGTAGGACAACCAACAACTGTTCAACCAAAAATATGCACTTGTGAGCGTTGAATACAATTGAATGTTTCAAAAAAAAAGTGCGTAAGATGTCAGTACAGTGTTGTTGCACACACAAACAAAAAAAGCTATATGATAACGTTAAGCCATCAAAACACCAACCTGCGTGCCTGTTGATGCAAACACACACAGTTTCATTAGCTGTTTCTATATTTTATCAAGTTTACACAAAATGTTTTCAGATACACACACTAATCAAACTTTAATCGATATTGCGGCAGGATGTGATGCGGCAGGTTGGGGTGCGGCAGGCTGGGATGCGGCAGGTTGGGGTGCGGCAGACTGGGATGCGGCAGGGTGGGGTGCGGCAGGTTGGGATGCGGCAGGGTTGGGGGGGCGGGCAGTCTGGGATGCAGCAGGTTGGGGTGCGGCAGGCTGGGATGCGGCAGGTTGGGGTGCGGCAGGCTGGGATGCGGCAGGGTGGGATGTGTCAGGCTGGGATGCGGCAGATTGGGATGCCGCCCCCTCCCCCCCCCCCCCCCCCCTACAGCTTCAGCAGTCCGCTAACAGCCGATTTTTTTTCAAACCGACCACTGTCGGGGAAAAGGTCGCGCCACAGATTGTCTTACACAATTAATATCACATGAATCGCACAAACGTGTTTTGTCATTGGGACAATTTTTTCGAAACAAAATCCTAGAACATTTCTGCCCTTCAATCTTGTTCATTCTATTTTCATGTACGAATCAATTCAAGATCCCCAGGTGCCAGGAAAGACCAGTGATATTAGTATGACCTCTTAGAAGGGTACGATAATATGATTTGGAAAATGACTAAAACCCGAGTCACAAACTTTGCCAAATTAGAAGACGCGTTAATGACAAAACGGGTGCTAAAATAAAAGAAAAAGGGACACTCTATAAACATAGAACTAAGACTAACACTTTCTGTGGGAGGTATATTGCACACACACACCCACACACACACACACACACACACACTCACACACATACACACACACCAACACACACACACGTACTTACACACACACACAAACACACACATGCATACACACACCCACCCACCCATCCACACACACACACACACACACACACACACACACACACACACACACACACACACACACACACACAAAAGAGACTCCGTCGCAGGTGTACGCATGGATCGAGTTTCTTATTTGAACTTTCATCTTGCGAAATGTTGAAAGTTACATGAGCTGATACAAAGAATGCTCGTGCAAACTGTGTGTGTGTGTGTGTGTGTGTGTGTGTGTAAAAAGGTTATACTGTGCTTTTTATATTACTAACATCACATTATTGTTACCATACATTTTTGTATTCTCGCTTTCAAGAGAGAGAGAGACAGACAGACAGACAGAACCAGACAGACAGAGAGATAGACAGAGATAGAGAGAGAGACAGACAGACAGAGATACAGACAGAGAGACAGAGGGAGACACAGACAGACAGACAGACAGACAGAACTACAGAGAGACAGACAGTTGGACGGACGGACTGACGGAGAGAGAGAGACAGACAAACAGATAGGTACACAGATAGTTGATATCAGCCATTGTTAAACCCTTGCTATCAGGCAAAAATAGTGTGCAAAATAAGTGACTCGAATCAGGCAAGAAGTGCACAGAAGCGGAGACGGTAGACCCTTCAGCTCAGACGCTCCACACGACAGAAACCATACAAGCATGAAAACCTCCGGGAAGAAATCACGTTTTGCCAGAAAAAAAAGACTGAGGTCTATTCTCAGCATTGCAAAACAAGAAGCAGCGGAAACGTTGTTGTGCTTTAGTTTTAGGGGTTGCATTCTTAACAAGGTTAATTCGGGTCAGTCCCACAGATCTATTTTGGTTTGTGGTTTGGTTTCAAGCCTTAATCAACCAGACAACCAACCAACGAAACAAAATAAACAACGATAACCAACCGTCAGACCAAGCTGCCAACCAAAATGATACATCTTTAACAGAAACAAGTGTGATCATTGTGCCTCAACACAACGCCAATCACCATTAAAATCCAGAAACTAGTCTGATGTTGTAATGCCCAGTTAAGTTGACTTAAATCATCAGCTGTCCTGAAAGAGTGGATTTTGCAGAGAGAGAGAGAGAGAGAGAGAGAGAGAGAGAGAGAGAGAGAGAGAGAGAGAGAGAGAGAGAGAGAGAGAGAGAGAGAGAGAGAGAGAGAGAGAGAGAGAGAGAGAGAGAGAGAATCAGAATGGTTTAATTGCTCAGGCAATATGCCCATTGCAAGTTGGGCTGGATTTGGGGAAGGGTATTCGAACACTCAAATATCGAAACCGAAGCCGATAGTGGATTTACACAAAGTTGCATGAATAAGAGTGTCCGTTCAAACTGACATTACACCATGTCAGACGTGTCGCACTCTGAACGAGGCTATAAGTGTCCGTTCAATGCCCATTGTTTTTCACAATACACACGATTTCATGTTCGATCGCGAAACGTTCGTTAACCAAGGTAGAACCGGATCAAGTTAGGATCTTCTGTCTTGCTTGAACCTTGAGAGAGAGAGCGAGAGAGAGAGAGAGAGAGAGAGAGAGAGAGAGAGAGAGAGAGAGAGAGAGAGAGGCCGATGTAAGCACTGCTGTTTATGAAAACAAACAACTCTTTACTTGAAAAGAAAACGTCGACTGAGAGACAAGACCCACTGTTTCCATCAACCACAACTGTCGCCGCATCTGCTGCCTTTTGAGGATGAGAGCTCGTAAACTTCTTGCTGGCGGCAAAACAAGAAACACACACACAAAATTAAAACAGAAAGCAAATAGTTCCAAACAAACAGGAAAAAGAAAACGAACAAAGAACGAAAGAAATGAACACCAAGAAAGAAGAAGTAAAAATAAAAGGATAAACTTGTTTGAAATCATGATGCAAAGCCTTCCATAGGTTTGTGTCTGTGTGTCTCTCTCTCCAGTCGCAGTGAATAACCGACTACGATGTTTATGTTATTATGCAGTGTCCGCTCGATATGATACCCTTTTCTATCAACAATTGCTATCGGAAAACGTCTATTGTCTGTACTACATTTGAAGTTTCCACTTGCTGTCCCTTCTCAGAGAAGGCTGACTCACAGTCAGATCTCCGATTCAGCCACGAAGACGCCCTTTTGAAGTTAAATTTAAAGGATAAGATAAGGGTAAGGGTACGATTTCACATAATATAGTCCTGTGAGGTAACTCTCATGAACATTCGGGCTGCTTCCTCACTGGGGAAAGCGGGCTGCCATGGTAAGAAACAAGACTGATAGGACAAAAATAAGTAGAAAGAGGATACGGAAGAGGAGGAAAAGCAGGAAGAGAAAGTGAAGGAGGGGTGGGGGGGATAAAGAGGTGATAGTAGAAGACAAGAAAATATCTCGTCTTATATTGACAAGGAATTGAACAGCATGCAACCGGCCGTGTCAGCTTGCAGGATAAACAACCTCAGCAAAGATATTCCCGGCTACGCTGGAATATATTTACCTTTCACCTCGATCATCCAGCGCAATGTTCCTTTTCTTAAAATATATTCAACGCACCGTAGCGTGTATATCAATTTGTATCACGATAGAGAACCTAACCAAATCGCAGTTGGCATGTTTTGGCGAACAATCTGGTGTGTTCACGCTGCTTGTTTTGTTTGTTCTGCTGAAGTTGTTTGCATGCTTGTATTGGCTTAATTGGACCTCCTGTGAGGCACCTCACCTCAGACGTAGTAACGTCGGCGTTCCGAGCCCTGCACACACTCATATAAACCTCTCCGCTGGAAGTGCTTGGAGTCGTAATATATGTTGCTGAGGTCAAAAAGGTTTATAAATTGCGCTCGTAAAAGTGTCGCATTTATGTCTACTACGTTCATAGAAAGTATAGCGGTATAGGAGGTGGAAGGGGAGGAGGAGAAAGAAGATGAAGAGAGATCAGAATGATCTGATAAGATAAGATAAGATAAGATACAAAGAAAAAGGGCACATCGGAATGCCAAGAAATCCGCGATGTAGGAAAATGCTATCGATTAATACATGAGACATATTATGCATCATTAACAGCCATGGGCTTCCCTCCGCAGTAATATTGACCCATCGCTTACTGCAGAGTGTTGACCCTAACTGGACAGCTGCGTGTTTGCCCCTCGCGCCCACTGGACTGGGCAATTAGCCACGACGGACGAATACCATTCACCACGCCTTGGCAGGGTGGAAAGGGTGTTGGTCAAAAACTGGTGAATTCTTTGGAATCAGGTATGAAAACTCCGACAGTGATGTTACGAGGATTAATTTTCTCTTTGTGAAATTTGCCGAATTTGCCATTCACAATTGTCGGCAACATTTCGGAAGAGTGATGCAGTTCTTGGTGCCACCTTTTCCCCAATTTGCAAAATGACCAAATGACGGCAACGGTTTCTGCAATTTGAAAGACGTTTTGGTGTTGTATTACTTTCCTGATTTCGTGAAGGCTTCTTGGTGCAACTTATGTCCGCCGTGCTAAAGCTTGGTATTATTTGGGCGAAGTAGACTTTGCGAAGCATACTTAAAGATTGTCGCTGCACGAAGTTTTGGCACTGAATTTTCGGTAAAAAAAAATGAAATAAAAGACTTTGCGATTTCTTCGCGAAGTCAACTTCACGCTCAATTAAGAAAAGCCTTAACGCTAAAAAAAAGAATGCGCATTTTACCAGTTACGTTGTGATTCAAAGGTTGAAAATACCTCTTGCGTCTTAAGTCTTGTTTCTTTACTGTCATACATTTTCACCAGAATTAACTCTTAAAACTAAAAAAAAAATTAGCTTGTGAATGTTAAATCCTTATTCCAACATAGATGCCGAATCTAACAAAATAACAGAATGATTTGAAACACCTCTTGTTGGTAAAATGCCCCTTTCAAAAATACGTCAAGAAGATTGAAAATTCGATTTGGGGGAATAATCATTTGTGGTTGTGTGTCTTTTTCGTCAAGATTAAGTTAATACATGTTGAAGCAATTAGATGTTACATCTTTAAGAAGAGACTGTATGTTTTATAAATTGCTTCATCTTTGAAACTGACAAAAAAATAAAACAAAAATCTTTCAAACATGAAAGTAATTTCTCAGTACATGTGGGAAAGTAATGTTTTCCTACTCTAAAACAAAGAAATATATCAATTATCATTCTGTCAAGTAATTAACCACATTTAATTCGTGGTTTGTTTATGTTTTATTTTTGTACGTCAGCAGTGGATCCGGTTTTGGATTTCAGGGATGATTAATTTCTTGTGCAAATGTATCAAAGTCAGTTCAAGCAAAATCGGCTGGTGTAACCTTCGACACCTCCTGACTCATCAACTGAATTTTCAGAAAAATAAAATAAAATACTTCGCTATGTATTTGTCAATATATAGTCAACTTCAGGATCAATTAAGGAAGGCATTACGCATATAAAGAATAAGTACCTTACCAGCTACGATATGATTCACACGTTTGAAACACCTCTTGTGTACTACATCTTGTTTCTTTACTGTCATACAGCAGTGGATCCGTTTGGGATGTTGGTGCAAATGTATCAAATGCAGTTAAATGCAAAATCAGCTGGTACAATCTTCGGCACCTCCTCACTCAACAGCTAATAAATTGTCCTTTTGCAAAAATTCTCAGGACGCAAAAAAATTGTAAGATCAAGCATCTTAGTTACTAATCTCAATCTGCGGCGTATACCTAATGTAGCTTACAGGCACATTAAGCCTCCCGTAAACCATCA
>NC_090256.1:46213051-46231202 GCF_037325665.1 Littorina saxatilis
ACCGATCTCCATTGGACTCTATATACAAATTCTGTTTTCCTTCTTTTGATTAATGTCTTTTATGACGTTATATCCGGCTTTTTGTGAAAGCTTAGGCGGCACAGTCACGCTCTCATATTTCGATCAAATTGCTTAAAATGTTGCTTTTTATTCTAGAGGATTTCCTGAATCAAAAATGATATATAGATATGCCATGTTTACTCTAAAAATGTCCTCATAATTAAAGAAAATAGATTATTTAGGCACTACGTTTGCATGTTTTGCGGAGGGGTTAGGCTTGTACCATTAGAAGATGTAGTCTCGGTGTTGGATGTATGTAATGTTAGTGTTGATCTCATACTTTTAGGCCGGCATATTGACTAAATGTTTTCAAATCGCTTCACGCAACTTGTGTTTTTATTTTGCGGTGTTATGCTTTGCACTGACACGCAAAATAGCATGAAGCACCCGCTGTATGAATATGTCAGCCGCACCGAAATCTCGGAGTTCAAGGGTGCTCTTTTCGTATCTAAAAGTTCAACGCCAAGAAAGAACTATTGGAAAAATCGCTAAACCTGGAACAGTTAAGGAGAAACAGCCGTACCAGACAACAAAATGGATATTGCAAAGCGTTCTTTATATTGTCACATACTAGACTCTATCAGTAAACAAACGAACCACATAAAATAAAATAAAAGTCACGCAACTCATCAGACTGATCATAATAAAAATGTTTGCATTTGTTCCAGGTTGGACGCATGGGTGTGTAAAGTGGAACACTGTGTTGTCAAACTCGGAACACATACAAACACGCCCTGACTCTCTTTCCAGCTCTGTCTGTGTCTCTCACACACACATATACACCCACACACTCTCATTCACACACAAACAAGCACACATTGCCACACACACAAGATAAATAAATACGTCATAACATTTTGATTAAGCCATTTTATTTAAATGTCTTTTTTCAACATCATATTTTGATTTTTACCAAGGAAATAACAAATCGGATAACAATTTAAGCCTTAAGTGTAAAACACAAAGATAAATAAGGGCTAGGTCTTAAAAGTACTGAGAAACAAAACCTTAAAAAAAGGAAAAAAATAGGCAAAGAACCGATGTCCTTTGTCTTCTACTGTCAGCGCAGTCATCGTGTAATTACTGTGTGCACTTCTGGCACTATAACATATCCTCAGGGGAGTTGGTGCCACACATGAAGCAGTACCACGGAATTTCGCAGCTTCATTTGTACCCCTCTTCTGTTGACAAATAGATATAAAAGGGCTACCTGCCCAATTGACTAAATGTAAAAATCATTACGCATAAAGTCTCAAAGCAAATAACTAAGAACAGATTTAAGAACTGATTTTGCAGACATACAAAAATTGGTAAGTACAGATTTCGAAGTCCTTTTGTCCGCTGCTGTCAGCGCAGTCCTCGTGTGCCCACTGTGTGCACTTCTGGCACTGTATCATCTTCTCAGGGGAGTTGGTGCCACACATGAAGCAGTACCAAGTGCTTTCCTCCAGGATAGAACGCATCGTCGAGAATGTTCTCCTTTTTTTCCTCTGATCAGAAGATATCCCCTCTTAATTCTCTGAGCAGAAGGTTTTGTAGCTTCATTCTTTCCTCTTTTCTGTTGACTTGCACGCCTTTTTGCAAGTGAAATCTCCAGCTTTTGCTTGTAAGGAGAAGATGTGATGATTTCAGAGTGTTTTTTTCATGATGTTCTCTTCGACAAGTTTGTGGGTGTGCGTTGCAGGACATCAGCAGCAGGTAGGCTTACATTTGCTGCTGAAACCAAGCAATCATAATGACCAGAAACTCCATGTCCAGTGTACAAAACAACGATGGGGGTGACGTTGGTAAATTTATTTCAGCTTCAAGAATGCTATTGAATAGTTCTTGTTCTATCTCTGGTGTTAAATGTAGAAGGTCTTCCTGTGAACTTTACTTCTTCTTTTGCAAACTTGTTCTTTTCCTTCTAAATGACTTAAGAGTTGTGACAGTAACACCATATGCTCTTGATGCGCAGCGGAAACCCATATCTCCGTTTTTCACTGCCGACAAAGCGCAGCCCATTTCTTCTGGTAACCACCGCCGTTCGGGTCTCATAATACTGTCAAACAAATCAATCAATCATTCAATAAAACTTATAGAAGGGAAAAACACAACAAAACCGAAAAGAGAATTGAATACGTGAATAAATCAGCAGTGTTCTGTTTATTGTTTGATGAGGGTAAGATGGAACAGAATGCGGCAAAGCTGGAACACTGTTCCATGTTTGCCTCTCTTATGTGTTCCATCATTGCCGCATGGCACCTGCATGGATTTCACGTTTTTCTGTTGGATACACGCGACGTTTCAAATCTTTTTCTCCGTTCAAATTATTGCAAATCTATGAAGGTTTATCACAGCAATCAACATTTTATGTGAACGTATATAGATAAAGAGTAATAATACGAATTGTAGACGGTAGAAATAAGAAGAAAAAGGAAGAAAAGTTTAAAAAACGTACCATTTTTTTTGCTTTGCCGCGATAGTCATTTTTCTTGCTGGAATAATATCAAGGAATGTCACTAGACATTTCTGCAAAACAACTGTTCATGAATTGTTCCCCGTTGATCGTATATTGAGGTGTTCCAAGTTGGCCGACTGTTCCAGGATTGGCGACTTTCCCTTAGCTTACAAGCAAACCTGCCTGTAATGCTACCCAAGGGACCACCCCAAAGTGATCCTTTTAGACAGGTAATCGTTATGAAAAGGTGAGTGATATGGGAAAGAACCTCGTCGGTGTTTCTTTGGTCTGGTCGTAATGGGCAGGTTGTTGCTATCAAACGATGGTCACCAGAGCAGGGTCGACTGGACCAAGCGCCACACTACTTTGGTGTCATGTACGGAACGCTCTTTAAGGCTGGAGTATACACCTGAGGCCATATCTTCAAAGCGGTTAGGCTATTCTAACATACATGTTTTCTGTTAGTTCAAGGTGTGCTTTATAAGGAAAAACAAAAAGAAAAAGGCCCAACGCGCACAATTTTAAGTTAACAAAAAAACCACGAAGAGAATAGGTGTCACACATTTCCACGCAATCCCTACTGAAGAAATTGTAAGATTATACTGTGAATATGCACACAAAATAACAATCAGAATATCAGAAACAGAAGAAGTGAAATAGGGAAACAAAATAGAACATAAAACATAGTGATTTTACTTGCGAATTAAAAAAACAACAACAACATTTAAACCCAATTTTTAAACTCAATATCTAGCATGGAGCACAAACAAACATAAATTAAAAGTGGCAGAGTGGTTACAGTGTTCAGACATTGTGTTAGATACCAAGTTGAATTATCCCACTTTACCATCGTTAAAAGAAATACACCCTTTAACGCGCAAAATCCCAAGGCCGTTTAGACCGGGTAGAAATTCCGTAGTTTCCAAGTCTATGGATTAAGCTCGCGTAAGAAGCTGAGGTCAAAAGGCTTTGACGTGAATGCATCATGACGTAATCCCTTCTCTGCGGCCTTTTGCTCTCGCGCGCGGTGTGTGTGTGTGTGTGTGTGTGTGTGTTGTGTGCAAATGTGTTAGTGTTAGTGCGCGCGCGCGCGCGCGTGTGTGTGTGTGTGTGTGTGTGTGTGAATGTGTTTGTTTGCAAGGGTGTGTGTGGCCGTCTGTCTTTGTGCGTATGAGTGGGTGTTTTGTGTGTGAAAGATTTGTTTGATTGAGTCAGTGAGTCAGTGTGTGTGTGTGTGTGTGTGTGTGTGTGTGTGTGTGTGTGTGTGTGTGTGTGACTTGGGGTGTGTCTGTGAGAGAGAGAGTAAGAGCCGATTTGTCCTTCGCTGGGGGTATGCAGTGCAGTGCACTTCTACTTAACTTTGAGCGACAAAAGACAATGCCTCTGCTTAGACACGTACCACACAGCAACAGGCGGGGTTCTTTCTGTGCTTTGTTTGAATGTATTCATAAAAAACTAGCATCAATCCGTGAAATAAAATTAAGAAAATATCACTCTGCATAGAACTCACCAAGGCAGGCAGTTCATGTGTTGGTATGTGGAGGGAGAGTCTTATCTTATATTATAGATCTAAAAGCTTGGTCAGAGTTAAGATGATGAGTCGAGCAGTTTTGACGGCAAGGAATGTGCATGTAATATCTGAGTTTCCCTACACGACACCAACACTATCACCCACTCGCCTAGGTGGCAATAACATTTTGACAAACAGAGACAGTGCTGTTAGTGGGAAGTGCACCCTTAACGAAGCACACAGATCATGATGTGAAGAAGCATTCCTAATTCGATGTCAGGAGAGGTTAGACAGGGGAGGGAATTCGGCGCGCTAATGGCCGAAGACGTTGAGTGATAAAGTGGTGCCCAGGATACCAGTCCAACGGGCATTGACCTAGCTGACTGAGAAGCGTGAAGCAAGCTTTGCAGCGGAAAGAGACGTGTATCTAGTAGTCAGGCCTAGCCTTTTACTGAGAAGAGGCCATACAATGTCAATAGTGTGGTGGGATGACAATGGTGTGTGCTATTCAATTGAATATCTTTTCTCCTGAGATAACTAAAATGCATGTTTCATTCCATTGATTAGTGTATTTTTCGCGTGGCTATAAATTGATTCGACCTTTTCACTTTTACAGTAAGGACAACTTACGGGTGCAATGAAAGCGTTCTGGACAGCGCAGTGACATTCTAAAAATAGTAACTTAGTAACGGGAATATGGATTGACGCCACACGAAGGAAGGGAGATAAACGCTGAAAACACTGGAGAAGATAAGGAAGAGTTACTGAGAATGGATCCAGAGAAAAACCAAAATCGGTTCAGCGCTGTGCGCTGAGAGCACGTGTTGAATTATCTCATCGAGCAGGTTGTGTCCGGGGTGTACCTGAATATGGGCACAAAATTTGAAACAGATCCATCGAGAACCTTGGGCGTACATCGCGGACACACACACACACACACACACACACACACACACACACACACACACACAGACACAAGTCGTATATATATATAGATATATACGGCTTCTGTGAATGTGTGTGTGTGTGTGTGTGTGTGTGTGTGGAGGCAACACCCGTGGATTGTAGAGTTCTGTTTGTGATGGGGTCTGGCGGCTTTTGTCTGTCTGTATGTTCTGGCATTTGAGAAGCCATAACAGATAATATAGGGCTTAGAAATAAGCTCTAAAATTCTCAATCCCGTTTGAGAGGACTTCGCCTTATAAGGTGATTGTGGTGAACCGCCACGCTGTCTGTCTCTGTCTTGCGATTCACCCCGGCGAAGCCGGGTATTCCTCTAGTATTTATATATATAGATAGATATATATTATACGGCTTCTGTGTGTGTGTGTGTGTGTGTGTGTGTGTGTGTACCCATGTTTCCACAGGTTTGGTTGCCTAAATCACCATAAGGCAACCATCCACACGTGGATGACAACCTAAACTCTGGATGGCAACCTAATTGTGTGGATGGTCGCTTCATTTAACACCGTTAAATTGACTTTTTTGACGGAAAGAATGTCATAACAATGTTCAAAATGACATTCTTTCCGTCCTCTATAGGCGACGAAATAGGTCAAATTTTGTGCATTTTTTAGTGCAAAATTCTTCGATGCCGGAGCGAGTACTGCACCCAGTGCTGTTGTAGTGCAAGTGCACTAGAAAGGCACTACACCCAGTGCCGCCTCTTAGGTAACCATCCACACTTTAGGTATGTGTGTGTGTGTTTGTTTGTGTGTGTGTGTGGGCAACACCTGTGGATTGTAGAGTTCTGTTTGTGATGGGGTCTTGCGGCTTTTGTCTGTATGTTCTGGCATTTGAGAAGCCATAACAGATAATATAGGGCTTAGAAATAAGCTCTAAAATTCTCAATCCCGTTTGAGAGGACTTCGCCCTCAAAGGTGATTGTGGTGAACCGCCACGCTGTCTGTCTCTGTGTCGCAATTCACCCCGGCGAAGCCGGGTATTCCTCTAGTTATCTATCTATATATATATATATATATATATATATACGACTTGTGTGTGTGTGTGTAAGTGTGTGTGTGTGTATGTGTGTGTGTGTGTCTGTGTGTGTGTGTGTGTGTGTGTGTGTATGTGTTGTGTGTGTGTGTGTGTGTGTCCGCGATGCACGGCCAAAGTTCTCGATGGATCTCTTTCAAATTTGGTGGCCATATTCAGGTACACCCCGGACACAACCTGGTCGATGAGATATTTCAACACGTGCTCTCAGCGCGCAGCGCTGAACCGATTTTGGTTTTTCTCTGGATCCATTCCCAGTAACTCTTCCTTATCTTCTCCAGTGTTTTCAGCGTTTATCTCCCTTCCTTCGTGTAGCGTCAATCCATCTTCCCGTTTCTATTTTTAGAAGGTCACTGTCGACAACGCTCAATCCATATTCCCGTTATACTATTTTTAGAAGGTCACTGTCCCGGCGAAGCCGGGTATTACTCTTCTCCAGTGTTTTGCGCGTTTATCTCCCTTCCTTCGTGCGGTGCGCCGGCGAAGCCGGCGTACACCCGGCAAAGCCGAGTCCCCGGCGCAGCCGGGTATTCAGCTCGACTTCTTCCCGGCGAAGCCGTACCCGGCGAAGCGGGTATTCATCTAGTTTAATATATATATACGAAGAAAACGGTGAACAAACAAACACACGCACAAACGCAAAGGCAAACACACACACACACACACACACACACGCACACACACACACACACACAAACACACACGCACGCACACGCACACACACACACACACGCGCGCGCGCGCGCTTGCATGCACGCACTAACTTTACAATACAATACAACAATACAATAACTGTATTAATCTCTAAAAGAGAAATTGCATTGCTGAGCGTTTGTGTCCGTAATAATAACATACATAAAACATTCAAAATAAACATTTGTTCTTTGTCCTGAGAAAATGCAGCACATTGGTTATCACATAAGAAAGTATATTAAAAATAAATTAACATGCATTCACCATCAACAATGCACAAACGAAAGTCAGCACCTTGCCGGTTATCACATATTGTCTAAGAGAGTAGAATAAGAGTATATAATCATGCAAAACAAAATCAACAATACTGAAACAATACAGAACACTGACCCCGTGCATCAGAGCGACAACACCAGCATCTACCGCCCCACCTGAGAATTGAAGATGTGAATTGCAGATGGAATGAACGAATTTCTGTAGCGTGTGGATCTTGCGGTTGGTTGTCTGAATCTGTTGCTCCTGTCTGTCCGTCTACTGTCAAATTCCGGTCTGAGTGGGTGCGAGTCGTCAGCCAAAATCTTCTGTACCTTGTCAGTCAGTCGTCGTTCATGTGTTGATGTGAAATTGTCCTGCTTCCTCCCAACCACCCCACTTGCTTTCCTGATGGATTTATCTAATCTATCCCTGTCTTGCTTGTTGATGTTGCCACCCCAACACACGGAGCCAAAGTACAACACACTATTGCACGTTGAAGTGTAAAACATCTGAAGGATTTCTTGTCTGATGTTAGAAGACCTGAGTTTTCTCAAAAAGTACAGGCGAGAGTGGAGTTTCTTCACAAGGGCATCAGAGTTTGGTTTCCATGTCAACTTATTGTCTATAATCACCCCCAAATACTACTTATACTGCTCTACCTTCTCTACGACCTCCCCCTTGATCACTATCTCCCTGTGTACATGTTCCCCCCTCCTGTTGTCCATTATCATTTCCTTTGTCTTCCCCACATTAAGCTCTAAATAGTTGTTTTCACACCACCCCACAAACCTATCTACCTCCTGCCTGTAGTCAGAGTCGTCGTCATCAGTCAGCAGTCCGGTCAGTCCAGTGTCGTCAGCAAACTTGGTTATGGGGCAGGAGTCACTAGAACTTCTAAAATCTGCTGTGTAGAGAGAAAAAAAAAAGGTGAGAGTACTGTGCCTTGTGGTGCCCCTGTGTTTGTGCAGATTGTGTCTGAAACTGATTGCCCCCCCCACCTTAACATACTGTGGCCTGTTTGTCAGGTAGTCCATAACCCAGAGGATGGTGGCTGCTGGGACATTCATGCTAAAAAGCTTCTCCGCCATTAAATGAGGCTGTATAGTATTAAAAGCGCTGGAAAAATCAAAGAACATCAAGCGAATATAAGAGCCAGGCTTTTCTAAATGAGAGTAGATCTTGTTTAAAACATTCAACACAGCATCATCAACACTCCTGTTTTTCCTGTATGCAAACTGACATGGATCAATAAAATCTTTCACGCAATCACTCAGTTTGAACAAAACAACTCTCTCAAAGACTTTCATACAAACAGAAGTAAGTGCCACAGGTCTCAGGTCCTTCATGGTTATCACAGTCTTTTTCTTTGGCACAGGAACAATGCATGAAGTTTTCCATAGGGCCGGTACCCTGCTAGCACCAAGCGACATGTTAAAAATGACTGAAAAAATATAACTAAGTTGCTCTGCACATAGTTTTAAAACTTTGGGCATCATCCCATCTGGTCCCCCCGCCTTGCTAGCATTAACATCCTTTCCAATTCAATTAAAAAGCGAGTGCGCGCACGCAAGTAGAAACTGTACACTGCCAGTACCATTTCAACTAAAAGGACACAAGCGTGTGTGCGTGTGTATTTTGGACGATAACAAATAAACAGCAGCAAAGTTGGTCAATCTTGACACTTCCCTATCCAGACAAGAACGGAAGCGGCAGCACCGGCAGTCTGACATTCACAGGAACCACATCTTCCCTCACTGACATAACAGATAAGTACCCATTATTTGTATAACTATCAGCCCGAAATTCACCGAAGATTGTGTTTTCTCATGCAAGGCTTCCCAAACTGTGCGTCATTGCGTGCGATACGCACTATTATCCGGATGGGGTGGGCTGGGTGGCGGAAGGGGGGAGGCGTGCGGGCGGGTGGGGGGGTATGGAAAGCCGTTTGGCTCATAACCATTACGCGTGTAATAAAACATATAAATACACGCGTAATAAATGACTAATACACGTGTATTTATTTCTTATTGCACGTGTAATTTATCTTTTTTCTCATGCTATGGAATAGCATAATGATTAAATACACGTGTAATAAATATTTCATACTCGTGTAAGAAATGATTAAATACACGCGTAATTAACATTTCATGCGCGTGTAAGAAATATTTAAATACACGTGTAATTATTTATTACACGTGTATTTAAATATTTTTTACACGCGCATGAAATGATTATTACGCGTGTATTAATTATTTCTTACACGCGCATGAAATATTTCTTACGCGTGTATTAAATATTTCTTACACGCGCATGAAATATTTATTACGCGTGTATTTAATCATTTCGTACACGTGTATGACATTTTTATTCCACGTGTATTTAATCATTTCGTACACGTGTAAGACATGATTAAATACACGTGTAATACATTTTTCATACACGCGTAAGAAATGAATAAATACGCGTGTAATAAATATTTCATACAAGCGTTAAAAATGCAGGAGTCACGTGGTTAAGCGACTTAAAAACTCGGACTGGGAATCCACATGAAAAACACTCTATGCGTCTTCATCGCCTCGCTTTGCACGCTTACAGCTCAAGATGGCGGAAGCGGCAAACGTCAATGTCACCTTAGAAGGTTTGCGAGAACAATTTAACGCCTTTGCCCAGGCTCGCACAGCATTGGAAAGGTAAGTTACTTGTTTTATCAGATGAAGTCGGTTGTTGTGCGCGCGAACCGGAAGTAGAATAGACGAGAGTTGTTGCTTTGCATGTCGTATATTTTCCGATTCAAGTTTTAAGTTTATTACGGGTGTATGTAATGATTAAATACACGTGTATTTAAATAATTTCCTACACGTGTATTTAATCATTTCTTACACGCGTATAAACTATTTCCTGCACGTGTATTTAATCATTTCTTACACGCGCATGAAATATTTATTACACGCGTATTTAATCATTTCTTACACGCGCATGAAATATTTATTACACGCGTATTTAATCATTTCTTACACGTGTATGAATTATTTATTACACGCGTAAAAATGATTATTACACGTGCATTAATCATTTATTACACGTGTATCAATTATTTATTACACGTGTATTTATGTTTTATTACGCGTGTAATGGTTATGAGCCAAACGGCTTTCCATAGGGGGGGGGGGGGGGGATGTGCGAACATTCATTATCAACTTTGGTAACACATTGCCAAATATCTTGGTGAATTTCAGCGACTTCCTAATTACCACTGCCCTCTTTTTTAGGAATTTTCTTCACAATGATACACATGACACAACAGCAGAATCTCAGCTGTACTCTTGAAAGGGGTTGGATGGGGACGGGGGGGATTCAGACAAATGTGTAAATGGTCTAAACGCGTTAAACAAAATATTTGTCAGTCAGTTTTGTACTATCTTCATAATTGTTCCACAAACAGTTTTGGTCGGTGATGTCGGATTAAATAATTCATGTGTCACAGACGGATGGCCACCACTTTTCAGTGTCATTTTGTTAGCTGTGGAATTACAGGTGCATTTCATACGCTGAGTTTACGTCAGAGGAAAGCCACTCCTACGATGCGCTTCAATAACTCAATATCTTCGTTAACATAAAATACCATCAATTTTCACTATACTCTTCAATGAACCAATATCTTTGTTTACGTATATACCATGGATTGTTACTATACTCTTCAATAACCCAATATCATTGTTTACGTAAAATATCTTTTTTTTACTTTTGTTTTTACTATACTCGTCAATAACCCAATATCTACGTTTAAGTGAAATTCCATGCATAATTATGTACAATACTCTTCTATAACCCAATACATTGTTTTACGTCAAATACCATGGGCTGTTTACTATACTCGTCAATAGCCCAATATCTTGGTTTACGTAAAATACCATGGATTTTTACGATATTCTTCAATAACCCAATATCTTTGTTTGGGTAAAATACAATGGATTTGTGTTTACTATATACTCTTCAATAACCCAATATCTTGGTTTACGTAAAATGGGGTCCCGGGTAGCTCAGGTGGTAGAGCACTGGACTTGTGATCGAGAGGTCGCTGGTTCGAATCCGGGCCGGGACGGACACGGGTCAACTTTATGTGCAGACCCAGAGACGGTATCCATCTCCCACCCCCGTGTCACCACAATGGCACGTTAAAGATCTTGGTCATTCTACCATAAGTACAGATGGCTGATACCACCTAAACACGCAAACATCAAAAAGCCGTGAGGGCGTAAAACTCGAATCGTATAAACCAATTCATGTCCAATATAGGCAATTAAGACCTGACGGACAATAAGCCCCTTAAAATTTACTTTTTTACGTAAAATACCATGGATTCTTACGATACTCTTCAATAATCCAATATATTCGTTGGCGTAAAATACCATGGATTTGTGTTTACTATACTCTTCAACAACTCAATATCTTATTTTACGTAAAATACCATGGATTGTTACTATACTCGTCAATAACTCAATGTCTTTGTTTACGTAAACTACCATGGACTGTTACTATACTCTTCAATAACCCAATATCTCCGTTTACGTAAAATACCATGAATTTTTACTCTACTCTTCAATAACCCAATATCTCCGTTTACGTAAAATGCCATGGATTTGCATCCGCACTGGTAGCCTATTGCACGTGACAATCTCTAACCCACTTCCTGTTCCCCCCCCTCCCCTCCCACGCCCAACAACTAAAGCGCCTAAAACACAAAGCATAGCTATAGGGCCTACTCAATTGATCAAACAAGGCTTAAGCACATACTGCCCTCCTACCTGAACTTAAGTTCCCTATTCTGATATATTATTTTAGCAATTTGTTTCAATATTTTCCTTTGGCTAAATCAAGCTGACAAAACTTGTCCAGACACACTAGACCACAGACACTCACTGAGAAACTGCTCAACATGCAATACAACAATAAGAACGTTCCCCCTAACAACAGCTGTCTGAGAAAAATAACCTTTGGGGCAATACACACACACACACACACACACACACACTCACGCGTACACACACACACACACACACACGCCCATACACGCACGCATAGACACACACACACACACACACACACACACACACACACACACACACACACACACACACATCCATCAGTAGCATACTCCCAGCGCTGTTCTTGAACTTTATTGATGGGGTAAAAAAAATCGGCTTATTTATAAATAGACAGAGGGCTTTATTGTTGGAAACGGTATAGGAAAGCGTGGTGTCTTTGATGACACAACGGAGCTGCGCTATGTAATTTACCACCAAGTGGAGAAGATAATAGGGGGTTATTGCGTGCGTTGGCGGAAAACCCATTGAGGGGTTGTTCCCTCATTGTCATACCAACAGGAAGTGATGATGATGATAATTCGTTTTAACGTCCTCTTAGAACCATTTGGCCTATCTTGCGACAGGTAGCGTTAATATGCTTTATGTGGGGACAAGACACTGGACAAACATGCAAACAGAGAACACATATGATCGTGTTATATATCTGGAAGTCTGTTGTTGCGATATTTCAAAATGGGGATGGAAGTAATGATTGTGTCGTACGCGGAATATGGTTGGACTGGAGCGGTTTTGTAGGCTTATTTGCTTTTTATGTATGTAGAATATGTTTATATTTGTGGCTGAATAAGTTATAAAAAAAAATATATAAATTTTTTTTTTAAAAAAGTTAAAAAAATTTACAAAAAAATTAAAATAAAAAATAATTTAAAAAAAAATAAAATAAAAAAAATAAACAATTACCTTTCTCTAAGGTATCGTCTACCTAGCGAGGGAGTAAGACAGCAGGATGATTATGATGATGACGACGACGACGATGATGATGATGACGATGATGACGACGATGATGACGACGATGATGATGATACGACGACGACGACGATGATGATGAGGAGGAGGAGGAGGACGACGACGACGACGACGACGACAACGACAATGATAATGACGACGACGACGATGAAATTGATGCTGACGATCAATACCATTAACACCAAAGATGTATAAACACAATCGCATATATCATCCATAGAGTTTTCGATTTGAAACTGAAGCACCCACACAACGCCAAAACACACGCACAAAAAGCTAACAACAGGTCGACAGACAAACCAACAGAAAGATTCTCACCAACACCAATCAGAAAAAAAACTCACATTCCAAGTCGCTCCACAGTAAAAAAAAATTAAAATAAAAAAAGTATGTTCTGTCAAGTTACACATTTTGTTTATGGATGGGCAAAATGCCATTAGGGGCCCCGCGCAATGCGTAAAAAACCAACATCTAAGTTGCCGCGGCATGTAAGGCGATAGGAGGAAATGGATGAGTCTTCGCAGGTCATCGGTCTTTACAAACTCCGTGCACAGATCCAGCTTAGTAGCATCATTCATCTTGTCTGCTAATGCCGAATCCATTTTAATTCCAGCACACACTTGCTTTCGCGCACGCACGCACGCACACACACAAAATGATTTAATAGAAAATTAACTAGTCTTTTTTTCTTATCTAAACTTTCCAGGAATGGGATGTTTTTTGAAAAAAAGATAGGCCACACCCCCTCCAAAAAATGAATAAATAAATAAATAAAACAAATCCATCAACAAAAACAAAATAAAAATGTATATGGGTGAAAGGAAAAGATCATAGCAAAAATGCAATAGGTTTTGTTCTGCCTCAATTTCCAGGAATTGGAGGTTTTCAAAATTAAAAATATACCCCCGCCTCCACACACACACACACATACAGACACACACACACACACACACACACACACACACACACACACACACACACAAAGGATGCCAGAGACAATGCACAAGTTTTCTTTTCTTCCTTAAACTTGTAAAGAATTGGAGGTTTTTGCAATGACAGGAAGTGCTGTGCAAAATTTTTCGATTAAAGTGGGGGCGGTGACCGCAAGGAGATAGGGAAAGGGAGGGGGAGTAGTCTGCGTTGACCTAGTAACATCTACATGTATTTCGCAATGAACATCATGATTTTAACTCTACTTTGTGTGTGCAACGCTGCGCAGGTACGGTGTGTGTGTGTGTGTGTGTGTGTGTGTGTGTGTGTGTGTGTGTGTGTGTGTGTGTGTGTGTGTGTGTGTGTGTGTGTGTGTGTGTGTGTGTATTTGTATTTGCATCTGCGACTGTGACTGTATTGTCTTTAACAATCAACAGAAAAAAAAGCATAGTACTCGTTCCATCTTCCTTTCTTTCCCAACGATTCTTGTATTCAATCACCGTCAAATTTATATCTTGAATTAGCCCTTCCTTTGAAACAGAATGTACTACCTTTTGTCTCGTGTATTATTGATTGCACGAATGAAACTTAATACTCCACACGAGCTCCGCAGCAATAAGATAAAACTGCAATTATAACTAAACGAATTCAGGCGGATATACAGTGTCCCTTCACTGACACGACAGTGTTGGTAGCCTCAACGCCAACGTTAATTAACTAAAACGTTGATTAACAACTTTTAACGGAAATTGCTATTTTAGCGACTTGAACGTACTACAACGCTTTACAACCACTGAACAATATTAAAATGTATGCGAAAAGACGAACAATTGGCAGCGGTAGACTTTAAACTAGCCTGAATTAAAAAAAATGTTTTGGTTTTCTTCGAGTTGTTGTGTTTTTTTCTAACCATACTGCAAAATAATAACTGTTTAATCATCTTTTAAGAAACAACTAGTATAACTATTGGTGCCGTCTTTCTGAAGATTATCATAAGTAGATAAGTCAAAGATGTTAAAAAAGAGTAAAACGTATGACACTCTTCAAGAACGCTATTTTCTAGCCACTTTACACAATCTTCAATGCGTAAAAGCTTACATCCCACCAAGATTTACGAACAGAAAACATGGCTAATTGAGAGATTAGGCTGTATTATGTTTCTTTCATTTCTTTCTGAAGCTGCCGTTGTTTCATTGATTTTTCCCCCTATTACGGTTGCGTGAGAAACGAATCATACAAACGGCTGTGACACTAGTTTCACAGTGAACCGGTCTATAATGATAACAACAATAATAATAACTGGACATTTTTAAGTGCCTAACCTATGGCTACAGGCCCTTTACAAACATATGCAAAAAAGAACAATTAAATGTACAACCTACATAAAACAATTAATCATAATTATGGACAAAAATCACCACATGTACTGTTCACACAATATTCATATATGCGATACACTCCATATATACACACATACCCAGCGAACACTTTCAACAATCATGCCAACTTTAAAGGAGAGGAGTACGTGCAGAAATGGAATGGAAAAGACATTAGGCCGGGTTGGTGTAATATTGTGTGAAAAAGAAAGTTTTCAACTGTCTATCTTAAAATAAATATTTTAACTGTATACACAGAAAGGAAAGGCAAACTGTATTTGTGTTGACCTCAGGCTCAGGTAAATAAAATCAGGTAAACATATTATTATTGTTGGCGAGGGTGGCCGAGTGGTAACGCACTTGCGCTCGGAAGCGAGAGGTTGCGAGTTCGACCCTGGGTCAGGGCGTTAGCAATTTTCTCCCCCCTTTCCTAACCTAGGTGGTGGGTTCAAGTGCTAGTCTTTCGGATGAGACGAAAAACCGAGGTCCCTTCGTGTACACTACATTGGGGTGTGCACGTTAAAGATCCCACGATTGACAAAAGGGTCTTTCCTGGCAAAATTGTATAGGCATAGATAAAAATGTCCACCAAAATACCCGTGTGACTTGGAATAATAGGCCGTGAAAAGTAGGATATGCGCCGAAATGGCTGCGATCTGCTGGCCGATGTGAATGCGTGATGTATTGTGTAAAACAAATTCCATCTCACACGGCATAAATAAATCCCTGCGCCTTGAATATGTGCGCGATATAAATTGCATAACATTTTTTTTTAAATCCCTGCGCTTAGAACTGTACCCACGGAATACGCGCGATATAAGCCTCATATTGATTGATTGATTGATGATGGTTGAAATATGTAATGTCAGTTCCTGGGATAGGGAAAGAAGACCACAAAAGTAGTACAACATACACATGGAACAAGTATGATGTTCCCTATATATATATATATATATATATATACACACATACACACGCTCAACACCAGCCCCCTCTCCACCCTCCCCCCCCTACATACACACATCCTTTAGATCCAAGAACCAGACACGACAGATCGACACAAGAAAAGAAGGCGTGCATGCTGTTATGTGCAGGCTGGCATCCATCTCAGAGGCGGTGCAGCCGTCCAGTCCTGATGAAAATGTCTGGCGCACATAATGCAGATAAAAAGAGACCGAAAATGGAAATTGATTTACAGTGAAGAGGACCCAAAGGTTCCACGATTGCAAGAACTTAGTTAGCAGGAGAAATAACGTGTGCATTCCCCATCGCACCATGTAAAAAACACCCCCCCCCCCTCCTTCCCGACGCGGTAAAGACTGTGCTAATGTAAATATCTGAAACAGACAAAACAATGGGCCAGCTTCGATGTGGCCACTTATAGAATAATTCTCTATTCATGTCACAGCATCTGTTTATTATTGCACCTCTCTCTCTCTCTCTCTCTCTCTCTCTCTCTCTCTCTCTCTCTCTCTCTCTCTCTCTCTCTCTCTCTCTCTCTCTCTCTCTCTCTCTCTCTCTCTCTCTCTGCTCTCTCTCTCTCTCTCTCTCTCTCTCTCTCTCTCCAACAGAAAAAGAGAATATAAAAAGAAAGAATAAAGAGACAAGGAAGAAAATTCGTCAATACACGACAATGCTTCAGACAGACAGGCAGACAGATACGCAGACAGAGAGAGACAAACAGAGAGACAGACAGAGAGTCAGACAGAGAGGCAGACAGAGAGACAGAGAGACAGCCAGACACACGTACACATTCACACAACTTAATGCACACACACACACACACACACACACACACACACACACACACACACACACACACACACACACACACACACACTCACACAGCTCCCTTTGATCGCGACAGCCCGACGGTCCAGTGAATCGTCACGGTAAACACACTCTTTGCACTCACTAATAACTGTTATTACTCCACCAAGTACCAGCATTAACAGAAAGGGGAATAAAAAAAAGTCATAATAATTACCTGAACAGAAATAGAAAAATGGGTCAGTTATCTTAATCGGATTTAACAGGTATTCTACAACCAGAGAGAGAGAGAGAGAGAGAGAGAGAGAGAGAGAGAGAGAGAGAGAGAGAGAGAGAGAGAGAGAGAGAGAGAGAGCGAGAGAGAGAGAGAGAGAGATAGAGAGCGAGAGAGAGATAGAGAGCGAGAGAGAGAGAGAGAGAGAGAGAGAGCAAGAGAGAGAGAGAGCAGAGAGCAGAGAGATCAGATCAGAAAAAAATGCACCCCTTTACATATTTTGAAAATCTGCGTCTGGCCGCATCACTTTCACACTGGGACACGACAACACTGCCTAACAAACAGACACAACACACACCAAACTAAATGAGCACGTTAAAATCAAGTCTGTTGACAAAACCCTTAACACAATCAGGTTGAACAAACTTGGGTTGAAATTCAGTACGATGTGCTTACAATGGAAACGTCGATAAAGAACGTTTTTCTAACAGCACAGCCGGCGAGTTCATCATTTTAATTTCACGGAAGAAAAAGAAGAACAAAAAGGTCCCAGCGGAGATTGACAAACTGTCACGTGAGTATAAAGGCTTGTCATGCAACAGACCATCCATTCAACTTAAAATCGGATGTTTTAAAATGCACCACAATGGCAGGGGAGACAAAGCTCGAATAGGTGGAAAAAAGAAGGTCACCCCTTTTATAATCAAAGATGATTTTAGCAACAAAATGAATCATATTTTTACATTGAGTCAAGTTTTGACTAAATGCTTTAACATAGACGAAAAATCGATACCAGGGTGGTGCACGGTGTATGTGTGTTTGTGTTGAGCAATTCAAAGAAAACTACTAGACCGATCTTCATGAAACTGTACACACGAATTCTTCCGGATAAAATCCCCAGGCGTTTTTGTCATGTGTTCGATCAATGTCGTTGATGGCGGCATCTTCGGATTTTAGTGAATGTTGAGGCGGTACTGTAACAACCTCATTGTTTCTACCATATTGATTGAAATTTTGGTCAAGCAATCTTTGACTCAGTCCGGACTATGGAAT
>NC_090256.1:46231402-46251402 GCF_037325665.1 Littorina saxatilis
TGTGTGTGTGTGTGTGTGTGTGTGTGTGTGTGTGTTTATTTGTGCGAGTGCCTGCCTGCCTGCCTGTGTGTGCGTGCGTGCGGGTATAATTGTGCGTCTGTTCCTTCATACGTTTGTTTGCGTGTGCGTGTTTGTGTGTGTGTGTGTGTATGTGTGTGTGTGTTTGTGTGTGTGTGTGTGTGTGTGCATGTGTGTGAGTGTGAGTGTGTGTGTGTGTGTGTGTGTGTGTGTGTGTGTGTGTGTTTGTGTGCGTGTGTGTGTGTGTGTGTGTTCGATGTTATGTGTGTGTTCGACGGTGTGTGTGTGTTCGACGGTGTGCACGGTGTGTGTGTGTGTGTGTGTGTGTGTGTGTGTGTGTGTGTGTGTGTGTGTGTGTGTGTGTGTTCGACGTTATGTGTGTGTTCGACGGTGTGTGTGTGTGTGTGTGTGTGTGTGCGTGCGTGCGTGCGTGCGTGTGTGTGTGTGTGTGTGTGTGTGTGTGCGTGTGTTCGACGGTGTGTGTGTGTGTGTGTGTGTGTGTGTGTGCACCTCCCCATCCCCCCTTACCACACATTATTATGAGTTGAGTATTTGTGCCTCGATATTTTATTGATGTTCTTACGTTTTATGTTGTTTATTATGATTCACCACACCCGAGTTTCTCGTAATTGAGATAATACAGTGTTCTATGTCTATGTCTATGTCTAACACACATGCACACACGCGCGTAGGCTAAACAAATCCAATCTTGACTTTCAACTTTATATAAACATACATCCTGTTCACAATTAACGAGGACAAACAACATGTACAAATACCAAAGTACAACAATTTATCTTTTGTAAAAATTCGGACACACATTTTTCCAATTACGTAATATGAAAGTCACTGAATTTATCTTCTTTTCACTACACCTTATATCTTGATTCTCCAAACACTGATTGATTTCTGCCTTTTCAAATTTACCAGTAACCCAAACGTTTGCTCTAACCAACCTATTTTGTCCAAAACAGTTTTACCGATACACAATCATTTAAAAAAAGAAGAGGTTTAACATAACCGACTTCGCTACCACATAAACAAAAAATGTTTTATTCTCCCCAACATTCTGGTGAACAAAATCATTATTATAGACAGTCATTCAATTTCAAGACAATCATCACAGCTTTGAATCGACCCTTTCGTTCAACCAGGCAGAAGCAACAACTATAGCTACAGCGCGATCAACGTTCGCCCATTTACGAACTCGCGATGAGATTTGTTTCCTCTGGTCACCAAGCCTACCGTTTACAAACGCATGCGCACTAATTGGGATTCCCACAGTTTCCTCGACCTTGACCTCAGAACTCTCGAAGCCACTACTTCGGCTTTCAATTTAGCTCTTGCATACCGAGTAGCTGGCAACTTTGCTTCCGAAGTTCCCACTTTAAATGTTAATTTGCAGGGTCTCTCACTTGACATCATTATACGACAATATTGCTTCTTAAATGTCCTTACCCATCCAAAAGAAACCTCCAACGCATACTACAATTGCAGGACATTCCTGTTTTTAAGGCAGCTCATTGGAAAATGAGCTCAGACAGAATATCGAAGACGTGAAATGCGTCAATCGAGCAACTGTCGTAACTTGGCTACAATGAGACGGTCGGCTACCTTGCACCATAGACACAAACTGTGACATTCTTGTTTAATTTAGGTGAAATGCTTGAAACAGAGTGGCTCAAAAGCGACAGTTCGATCAGTTACTAACCGAAAAAAACGTGCTCGAGTCATTCGGCGAAGGTGGCGAGCTTTCAAACCATCACGACTGAATAACTCATATTACATCTTTTCATCACGCTTTTTTTCACACGAGTAGTATGGTGCAGTGGTTACGGATTCGGAAATTCTGTCCGGTTCTCCGGGTTCAAGTGCCGCTGAGAGCAAAAGTTTTTTTTTTTATTGATCTTTTTCTTTATAGGCCTTAATTGCATTCGCTGCAACAACTGGTTTTTGTCTCTGTGTTCATTTTTTTTTAATTGCGTAAAGAAACTGTCCTATCCTTTCACAAAAAATCCAATCTTGACTTTAATATAAAAAGCAGGAAAAAGGAACAGAAAAAAAAGATCAATAAAGACGGATGCTCCCCAATAACAAAAAAAAAGAAGAAAAAAAGAAGAAAAAAAAGAGAGGCAAAACAGAAAGGGTTGAAGCTGCCTGCATGCAACTGAGATAAAAAAAAAGGAGAAAAAAGTTCAACATAATCATTTATTTTTCTCCCTAACATTCAGGTCAACAAAGTCATTGTCATAGCTAGGCAGTCATTCGATTCCAAGACAATCATCACAGGTTTGAACCGACCCTTTCGTTTAACCATTCAAAAAACAACAGCAATAACGCTGTTAGTACTACAGCGCGCTCAACGTTCGCCCTTTTGAACTCGCGATGAGACTTGTTTCTTCTGGTCGCCAAGCTTACCGTTAACAAACGCATGTACTAGTTGGGATTCCCCTAATTTTCGCGACCTTGGCCGAATACTCTCGAAGTCAGCACTACGGCGTTCATGCATAGGTAACAGTTAGAAAGTTAACTTCGGGAGTTCCCACTTTCAAAAGAGGCCTCTACTTCCAGTGTTTCTGACTTCCAGTTCATGCATACGGGCCCTGGACGGGCGCAGTGGCGTGGTGGTAAGACGTCGGCTCGACAGATGATGCGGTGGTTAACATGATGATTAAAACGTATCCTTGATCACATAGAATGTGCCGTCGCTGTGCAGACGACTGGTGAAAGAGACAAAGCGTAAAATCCTATCATCTTTAAGTTATTGATCACCCATTTTTATATCCTAGAACCATTTCTCACAATGTAGAATGTAGTCCTACTCAGTTCATGTGCGTATTCCTAGGCGTTCATCAGTTTGTCATGTGATACTCGTTTCAATAATTGTTCCGAAGCCAAAGCACTATGACATGACGTTCGTGTCATTTTAAAACTATTAGTAGTTGGAGAACATGTCTGTAAGTGTCGTTGTTCAGACACAACAAAAATGAAAGCTTCTTGTGAAATCGAGTCACGTGCGCTTGTAGAGATAGAGTGCTTGTGATACCCGTGCACTGAACTACATGCATAGTATAGCTTACTAAGTGCACTCGATTTGCACTGTACAATCGTGACTTCCTCAGCTACAATGAATCACTGCTGTTATCAGACTCGATCATTTAACGGATTAGATACCCTTCTGTCTATTTTGCAGACACAAAATTTCATGTAAGGATACGGAAGCCAAAAGAGACAAAACATGCTGATGAGTTGGACAAAGCAGGATGAGTAGCAAGTACGAGTTGGAAGGGAATTGGGGGTAGGGGTGATACAGAGTAGTTGAACTATCAAAGAAAGCGAGAGGTAAAGACACACATGGGTGGAAGGAAGATATTTGTTTAAATATGGAGAAGAGAGAAGAAAATATATCACACACACACACACACACACACACACACACACACACACACACACACACACACAAACACACACGCGGGCGCGCGCACGCATGCACGCAAACGCACACACACACACACACACACACACACACACACACACACACACACACACACACACACACACACTCGCGAGTTAGCACGAACACACAGACTTAAAGACGCAGGGTAATGTCTTATACCCAAAGACAATCTACAATAATGTACAAATAAAGAAAACCACAACAAACAAACAACACTTCGCGTGAAGCGATATAAAAACATTTAGTCAGTCGGTATCAAACAGATCAACACCATAAACATGTCATCGCCGAGACTACAATTAAATAGTTGCGGCTTACCTTAACCGAAGACCGAGGCGGGTCACGCCCGTCTCCGCGAAGCATGCGACCGTATTAGTACGTATTAGAACCTATTTTCTTTCAATCTGAGCACATGTTTAGAGTAAACATGGCATATCTACTAATTTTTGAATTCAAGAGAAGATGACGAATACATTGCCTGGAAAAGTAGGGGCGACCACCCCCAACCAGGCGCGTCCACAGGTGGCGGATAGTGGGGTGGCCTTCAGATATGGAGGTTAGCTGCGAGATCAGCCAGGCTTGCCAGGACGAATAAGCAGTCGCGGACCAAATGGCGGTGCTTCCAGCAGGATGGGGCAGGGTAACAGGCGGCACTGGTACTCTCAAGAAATACCCCAGGTGTCCAATTACGGGAGCACCATGCGATCAAGTGCCGCATTATAAGCTCTAGCCCTGGGGAAGGTCACCTCAGATAAACAAACCAGCCAGCTATGGCCAAATAGCCGGGTAGACTGGACTCGACAGCCCTGTAAAGCCACCAGTCTAGGAGAAGGACCACTCCGATATAAAAACACGCCGAAGTCGGATGAGCTGGGCCATGTATGGCGCATAACGGCAGCTTAACGCATCAACGCTCAAATGACAGACAACAACGAATACATTGCAATAATTTTTTTTAATCTGGTACTGAAAATTTGGTTTTAATGACAACTTTAATGAGCAAATTAATTAACTAATTGTTAAGCTTCCGAGCTGCAATGCAATCCCATAGTCCGAACTGCGTCGAAGATTGCTAGACAAAAATTCAATCAATTTGGTTGAAAATCATGACAGTGCCGCCTCAACTTTCACAAAAAAGTCGGATATGACGTCATCAATGACATATATTGAAAAAGGAAAAAATATGTCTGGGGATATCATACCTAGGAAATCTCATGTGAAGTTTCGTGAAGATCGGTCCAGTAGTTTTCTCGGAATCGCTTTATACACACACACATACACACAAACATACACACACCATGACCCTCGTCTCGATTCCCCGTCTATGTTAAAACATTTTGTCAAATATGCCTCTTTTGCACCAAGACATTTGCTTCCAGCGAGCGTGATTCTGACCTTATGATGCATTACGAGTAGTTTGACTTCTTTTGAAAAAAAAAGTTAAAATACGACGTGAATAGTTAATCTGATCTCAAGAATACTATGGCGATAACATCTCTGAGAAACGGTTTGTGCACGAATATAGCTATTCTGATGGACACGTGGGGGAATTCGAGGGCTGTGATTGGATGGTCTCTTCCGATCATCAAAGCATAATGCTACGGAAGTCGGCCATTTTTGCCAATATCCAAAAGCATATTGTCAATAACAAAGACGCATGGTTCCGGTTTACCCATCTGTACCACACGATGTTTCACTGATCGACAACAGCATACACTGACAACTTGAAATTCTTCTCGGGAATGTTTTTCAGCTTTACAAAATAATGTCGATAGCATACCCTTTTCTGCTAACTTCCCGATGAAACAGGACTAAACCTATTATTTTCTGTCCCTAAACACCACAAAATGCCCAAAGTCGAAAGATGTAGTACAAACAGGGGAGTAAAACGGAACAGCCGTTTTTGTGTGCCTGTGAGCTTAGTTCACAGTTGCCGACTGACACAAACTTTCGCATTCGGCTTTTCTTATCTCGTAACTCCACACTAAATACCCCACTTCCCCTCTGAAGTATTGATGTACAACCCATGGCACTAACATTCATGTAGTCGTTTATAACTGAGGTTGAAAAATTCGCTTCATGACGAGACAAGTATAAATGCCATTCACCCAAACTGAAAACGTCGCTGCCGTCTGCTCGCTTTGTACGGATTAGCTGTTCTCTTTTCCTCCCCTTGTTGCATCCTAGTTCTTCAGTTGTTTCTAGTTTTCCGCTGATGTTGTGTTTTGGTCTTCTTCATAAGTAGTCTTGTTCAAAATTAAAAAAAACTCAAACTTCTTTTTGTTGTATACGAATGAACTAATAAAAAGCTGTTTAACAGCTGTGTTGTCAAATCGAGTTTTTTTCCCAAAGTCAGGGTGGCGCCTGCGCAAAACTAATGCGCATAAGAAACGGCGTCTGCTATCAAAACCTGAGATCAAGGCATCGACGCAAAAACTGTCATTTTGTAAGTTTGGAACAACAAATCAAGGTCAGAACAGCTATATAATCGCTATTGTATTTTCAGCGTAGCAATAGGGTCCGATATTTAGACTCGAACAAGTATAATGCGACTCGTCTTCGACTCGTCGGCATTATACTTGTCTCGTCTAAATATCGGACCCTATTGCTACGCTGAAAACACAATAGCTGTTAATATCAACCAGAAAATAATAGGATGTCTCGCAATATACGTTCACTTGTGATAATGTTATCAACATTAGCTCCGGAACTTCAAACATTAGCGGTATGTTTGTGTTGTGAACAACGCCTTCATAGTGTCTTAACCTACACCGTGAATGTGACGTGAATACGGTAAAAGTTAACAACAATTTCATTTAATTTCCTTTATTATCCCAATGCTGGGACATTCGGGTCGCTTCCTCCCAGTGGAATGCTAACAGCAACAGAGTCGCGCTACCCAGGCGTGTGCGTGATAGCCACCTGCACTTGTGGCAAACTGTGTTATTGTACGTGCCACTGTGGTGACACGGGGGTGGGGCATGGATACCGTGTCTGAGTCTGCATACAAAGTTGACCCATCGCCGGGATTCGAACCCGTTACCCTAGGGTCACAAGTCCAGTGGTCTACCAACTGAGCTTCCCGGCCCCCTAACAATGTATGTTACTAGATCGTTATATAATAATTATATGTGCATCCATGAAAGTGAATGTGTCTGCCTCTGTCGGTCTCGCCGTCCTTCTGATCATTTCATTACAAGTGTGCGCATCCATGCACGTGAATGCGTCGGTGTGTAGGTGTCGTGCCGTCCTCATGGAAATGTCATTGTCTGACAGAGAGGGTGTTTCTCATATATATCTCACCAATCGCAAAAGAGACCAAAAAGCCTCTGAAGATTTCATTCTCCCACAGACGACAAGAATGATTGAGGTCTGAGATGAAGATTCAAATGTCCATTCTTCTTGACAGCATTGTGAGTCAGTGTGAACAAAGTGACCACTCACCAAAACAGTTGGGACTGAAAGGGTGTCTGGTCCAAAGCAACCGGTGCTGGCGAGGGCTTAATTATGATATCTTCACGTATCTTGACTTGTGAACAAGAAAATAGATGATAAGATAAACAAATAAAAGAACATTCGCTAGTTGTTGTTGTTGTTGTTGTTGTTGTTGTTGTTTGCGTATGTGTGTGTGTGTGTGTGTGTGTGTGTGTGTGTGTGTGTGTGTGTGTGTGTGTGTGTGTTTGTTGTTGGGTAATTTTTCTAATTTCGGGGGGGGGGGGGGGGGCAAATTCGTCTTTAGATTTAAGAAGCCTTTTTGCCAGTTACCTTTTCGCCAAATTCAACAACCAATCCTTGTTTTGTTTTTAGGTTTGCATATTTTCGTTTTGTTTTAAGTGTCCAACACTGCCAACCCCCGAAGTTCAACGAGTGAGAAAGAAGCATTAAGTATATGTACCAAATTCCCCCGCACATTCCTTCTTACCATAGAAACAACACAATTTCTTTTTAAAGACAAAAAAATAAAACAAAAACAGCGAGTTTTCACATTAACGAATGAAGATGCTCTGGAAAAACATTTAAAATAGATTAAGCTCAGCCACAATAGAAAAATAAGAAGCGCATTTGTCTCCAAAGGTGGCGCAATGCTCATCGACATACAGACAGAATGGTCTGTGGGTGAGCAAGGCGCCTCAAATGACGCAAGGAGCTGGGCTGATAACTATTCGCTGGGAGTTTGCCTATCGATTTCACGTCTCTTGGTCTTAAATAAATTGAGAATTAATTTCCAGTTGGCCATTGGATTCTAGCTTCCCCCGCACCGCACGCCAATAGATCTCCAGCTAACGATTGTGTAACTTTCAAAATGGCCGCGATCAATGATCGCTGCGCGCTTACATGGGCAGTTTTTAGTTTCGGGAAGGCAAAGGAAGGCTCGCCTTGGATAAAAATAATGACTTCCGCACAATAACGACTCCCCGGGCGTTTATTTCCAAACAGTTAAACGCGATTGACAGACGCTCTTTAACTCACGCTTAACGCTAAATTACTGAGATATACTGAAGATGCATGGTTGCAGTTTCTACCAATACTTCAACGCACGAGTGCGCGCGCAACCTCCTTTTTACTCATGTTTGTATTAGCGGGTATTTATCTCATTCTAGTGTGCGATGCCACAGGCTAACGCGTTCAACTATTCATGTAGACTAAATACCGTGGAATCCTTGACAATTTCCCCATGGAACTACCGATAGTGACACGCATTCTTCAAGGATAAGATGATGACGCGTAAATAATGCAAACGAGGCTACACTGCGAGGATGAACTGTTTCTACGATCGTTTGATCTGACCTATAGCGTACGCAAAGGTAACAAGAATTTTGTGCAAATAATGCGAATTAAGTTTCATTGTGATGATGAACTATTGTTTCTGCGATCGCTCAGTCTGGCGACCCCCCCGCGGGTTAGGGGGAAGAATTTACCCGATGCTTCCCAGCATGTCGTAAGAGGCGACTAACGGATTCTGTTTCTCCTTTTACCCTTGTTAAGTGTTTCTTGTATAGAATATAGTCAATGTTTGTAAAGATTTTAGTCAAGCAGTATGTAAGAAATGTTAAGTCCTTTGTACTGGAAACTTGCATTCTCCCAGTAAGGTCATATATTGTACTACGTTGCAAGCCCCTGGAGCAATTGTTTGATTAGTGCTTTTGTGAACAAGAAACAATTAACAAGTGGCTCTATCCCATCTCCCCCCTTTCCCCGTCGCGATATAACCTTGAACGGTTGAAAACGACGTTAAACACCAAATAAAGAAAAAGAAAGAAAAAAAGTCTGGCGACTATTATACACAATTCAAACCGGCCACAAGCTAATATACTGACGTCCAAAAGAAACGCGAAAAACAGTGTCTAGTGTCATTTATTGCCTAATAAAAAAATCGTACAAAAATTCAAATTTCATTATTAATGTCCAATTTTTGGTAGAGTAGAACACTGACTTATGGTCCATAACACAGTAAGGTTGCGGAGACGATGCGTTATTAGCGCTTAACTGAACAGTCATTCGCGTGTGTGGCCCCCATTAGCATCGATGACGGCCTGGCATCGGCGGTGCATTGAGCGGACCAACGTGTTGCTGGCTTGCCTGGGAATGTTGGTCCAGGTCTGCCGGACGGCCCGATCAAGATCAGCGACAGTTGTGGGCCTTGGGACCACCCTGTTGAGCTGTGTCTGGAGCAAGTCCCAAAATTGCTCAATAGGGTTCATGTCAGGAGATAACGCTGGCCAAGGCATCACCTGGATGCCTGAGCGGTGCAGGAGATCCTGAGTGGCCCTGGCGGTGTGGGGGCGCGCGTTGTCGTGCTGGAAAACCCAGTTTCCATGGGCTTGAAAAAAGGGCAGCACATGAGGGTGCAGCACCTGGTCCATATAGCGCTGCGCTGTTACGCCGTTGCTGGGTCCAGGACCCAGGCCTTGGAAGATGACGGGACCTAGCACCTGGTTGTGGCCGATGGCGCCCCACAACATGAGGCTGGACCCACCCCAGGCGTTGTTTTCCACGACACAGTTGTCAGCATAGCGGTAACCACTTCTTCTCCATACCCGAACACGCCCGTCGGCATGGTCAATGCAATAACGGCTTTCATCGCTAAAAAGCACGTTCTGCCAGCGAACATTGTTCCAATTGAGGTGGTCTAGCGCCCAATGCAGGCGTGCCTGTCTATGGCGCACGGTGAGGACGGGTCTCCAGGCTGGACGGCAGTTCCTCAGCCCCCTGAAGCGCAGTCGCCGGCTGGCCGTTTGCCTAGAAATGGGTGCCTGGTGTGTCCCTATGACAGTTCTGGCTGTTTCTGCAGCTGTTCTGAAGGGATGTGCAACATGGCTGCGGAAAATGTGCCGATCTTGCCTTGGCGTCGTCACTCGGGGTCTGCCGATTCGCTCGGCATCAGTAGTAGAGCCAGTTATCACAAACCGCTGCAGGAGACGATAAATGGTGGATATGTGACATTGGAAAGTCGCAGCCACGGCTTCCGGCGTGTCCCCAGCCTCCAGACGTCCAATGGCTCTCTCGCGTTCAGCAGAAGTGAGTCTTGGCATGGTGATAGCGTCGAATGAGGGACTGATGAAACCTGTAACTTTGTGCCATTTTTATCCTCTAGTGACAGTGAACACCACTCACTGATCAGCTTTTGTGCTTTTCTTGCACGTGCAGCTGAACTGCACAAGAAAAATGTCTCAGCTAACTCGGGCTTTACGTGGATTGCAAGTGCGCTGATGCGGTAAAATTCACAATACACCTTCCTCAGACATCGGTCTTGATATACTGGCTGCCAAAAATAACGCAACTTTTGTTGATCCAGAAAAAAAATATTTGTAAAATAAATAATATTTTTCGCGGTTTTTTTGGACGTCAGTATATAAAGCGTCCAACCATTATTGTTAACTAACTACTGCGGGATCCTTGACAATTTCGCCTGCAAATACGTAGCATATTGTAGTGTAGTATTATGGATTCTTCAAGAATAAGATGATACGCGCAAATATTGCATACTAAGCTTCACTGCGTAGATGACTGGATTCTATAATCCACGGGCACGATTCAAGTTTACAATAATTTCGCGCAATCTTACAACCATTGTGCTCAATTCAAAGAGACGATAATTAGTCGCAGACAATGCAAAGTAAGCTTTATTGAGATGAATAAAATAAAGGATATCGATCACCGCCTCCCGCTTGAAACGGAAAGATAGCACTTTTTAGTCTTGGCCTATTAGTCTTGTTTCTAAGATAGGTCGATCTGGCGTCCAGTTTATACGATTCAAGAACTATATTTCCATGATAAATACCTGGACCCGTATGCTTATGGGGGAAGTTCGCGACAACTCCCGAAGTTTTGAGTGACATCGGAAGTACTTGCCTCACATGGGCTTACTTCGAAGCAAAGCGAGGAAGTAACTGAGGGTAGTTTGCGACTACTTCCAAAGTTTTGAGCGACATCGGAAGTACATCCTCACTTTCGCATGCATGGGACGGAAAAAGAGCTTACTTTGGAAGCAAACGTGAAAGTAAGTGAGGGTAATTGTACTACAGCGAGACCCAGGAGTAAACACGCTACTTCCAAAGTTTCTCAGTGCAAAATGGCAAGGCTTTTCTTCGGTTTTTCATATCAAACCGAGCTAACGCAAATAAAAGTCCCAAAGAGAGAAAATAGAAGGAAAAGTCGTATCTCGTGCGTGCATTTCGTGCAAATTTCCCTGAATACAAACCTGAGTTGCCAGCTTTGACTTTTTTTCGTTCTGGTTCACTGGCCATCACTCTTTCATCCCCGGCCCCGCTTATACGAGGGGGTGCTTCTATGTAAATGGGCGTTGTTGTGTGCATGTGTGAGTGTGTGTTTGTGTGAGAATGTGTGCGTGTGTGCGTGTGTGTGTGTGTGTGTGTGTGTGTGTGTGTGTGTGTGTGTGTGTGTGTGTGTGTGTGTGTGTGTGTGCGTGCGTGTGTAGTTGTGCGTCCGTTCATTCATTCGTTTGTGTGCGTGCACGCGCGCACATGTGTGTGTATGAGGGGGGAGGGGTGTGTGTGTGTGTGTGTGCGTGCGTGTGCGTGTATGTGTTTGTATGTATTTGTGCGAGTGCCTGCCTGCCTGTGTGTGCGTGCGTCCGGATATAATTGTGCGTTTGTTTGCGTGCGCGTGCGTGTGTGTGTGTGTGTGTGTGTGTGTGTGTGTGTGTGTGTGTGTGTGTGTGTGTGTGTGTGTGTGTGTGTGTGTGTGTGTGTGTTCGACGGTGTGTATGTGTGTGTCTGTGTCTGTGTGTGTGTTCGACGGTGTGTGTGTGTGTGTTCGACGGTGTGTGTGTCTGTGTCTGTGTCTGTGTGTGTGTGTGCACCCCCCCCCCTACACTACTATGAGTTGAGTATTTGTGCCTCGATATTTTATTGATGTTCTTACGTTTTATGTTGTTTATTATGATTCACCACACCCGAGTTTCTCGTAATTGAGATAATAAAGTGTTCCATGTCTATGTCTATGTCTAACACACATGCACACACGCGCGTAGGCTAAACAAATCCAATCTTGACTTTCAACTTTATATAAACATACATTCTGTTCACAATTAACGAGGACAAACATAATTTACAAACACAAATAGTACAACAATTTATCTTTTGTAAAATTTCGGACACACATTTTCCCAATTAATATGAACGTCACTGAATGTATCTTCTTTTCACTACACCTTATATCTTGAGAGTAGCATAGTGCAGTGGTTACGGATTCGGAAATTCGATCCGGCGCTCTGGGTTCAAGTGCCGCTGGGAGCTAAATAATTTTTTTTTATTAATCTTTTTCTTTATTGGCCTCAATTGCATTCAGGCAGCAAAACCGTTTTTTTCCTCTGTGTTTATTTTTTTTAATTGCGTAAAGAAACTGTCCCCTGCTTTAAAAAAAATCCAATCTTGACTTTTAACTGTACATTAATATAAAAAGCAGGAAAAAAGAAAAGAAAAAAAAGATAAATAAAGAAGGATGTTCCATGCCAAAACACACACACACACACACACACACACACACACACACACACACACACACACACACACACACACACACACACACACACACACACACACACACACAAAAGAGGTGCACAAAAGAAAGGGTTGAAGCTGCCTGCATGCAACTGAGATAAAAAAGAAAAAAGAAAAAAGAAAAAGTTCAATATAATCATCTATTCAGGCCAACAAAGTCATTATCATAGGCAGTCATTCGATTCCAAGACAATCATCACAGGTTTGAACCGACCCTTTCGTTTAACCATTCAAAAAACAACAGCAATAACGCTGTTAGTACTACAGCGCGCTCAACGTTCGCCTTTTTGAACTCGCGACGAGATTTGTTTCTTTTGGTCGCCAAGCTTACCGTTAACAAACGCATGCGTACTAGTTGGGATTCCCCCAATTTTCGCGACCTTGACTGAATACTCTCGAAGTCACCACTACGGCGTCCATGCATAGTGAACAGTTGGAAAGTTAACTTCGGGAGTTCCCACTTCCAAAAGAGGCCTCTACTTCCAGTGTTTCTGACTTCCAGTTCATGCATACGGGCCCTGGCCTTCAGTTCTGCAACGGTCTCTGGACAGTGGTCTGATAGTCTAAAAAAGTTTGCTCTTCTGAAAATACTTTTCTTTTGAAAATGCTACATTATTTTATTCTTTATTTTCTTTATTTTCAATACAGACAACTACAACAAATGTAAAAATAGCCATATGAATACCATGTGCCAATGTGGTATGCATTTCTCAGCTTATTCATACAAATGCATAAATTAACAATTACGCAATGTTGTACGGTATGCTCTCAAAATATCAACATTCCATTTTCTGATTAAAAAAAAGAAGAAAACAAGAAAGACAATCAACAGACAGATAAGTGCGTTTCTCGTAAATTGCTTTTCTGTTCTCTTCCTGGTTTGTGATGTCTGTCTTTAGAATAGGAACAAGGGACTGCAGGTGAGAAGAACAAGAACAAGATAACAATAAAAATGTACTCACCAGTACCAGAAAAAAAGAACAACAAAAACACAATCTTGACAGCTTTTTTTAAAAAATATTTTTAAGTTTTTTAATTTGTTTTCATAGTTTTTGTTGTTTTGAATAAAAACTAAAGACTTTTAGTTTGCGTTTTGTACCGACTGTACCTTTCCTCTTTTGCAAAGGTCGAAAGGCTTCGATTAAAGCGTGGGATTGTGTAGAGAACTGCAATGACTAGATTCTACCGGAAAATACGGCAATTACATTTCTTTTTTCGCTTTGAAAAGATAACGCTGCACTGGGGGAACTTCCCTTGTGTTGCGTGAGTAAATGGGCGTGTGAATGTGTGTGTGTGTGTGTGTGTGTGTGTGTGTGTGTGTGTGTGTGCTCGAGTGTGTGTGTGTGTGTGTGTGTGTGTGTGTGGGTGTGCTGTGTGTGTGTGTGTGTGTGTGTGGGTGTGTGTGTGTGTGTGTGTGGTGTGTGTGTGTGTGTGCTCGAGTGTGTGTGTGTGTGTGTGTGCTCGAGTGTGTGTGTGTGTGTGTGTGTGTGTGTGTGTGTGTGTGCGTACGTGCGTGTGTGTGCGTGCGTGTGTGTGTGTGTGTGTGTGCGTGCGTGCGTGTGTGCGTGTGTGTTTGTGTGTTCGGTATTAGTATGTGTTCATTTTCAGTACAAAGAGTAAAGTCAAACAGTAGTCATTTTGAGTAAGTAACGTTATTTCATAATATCAGCTAAATGTATTTCTGTAGGTTACCATCAAATCACACGAAATAACAATAGTTTGCTTATCTGATTTGTTCTTGATTACCCATGCCCTTTCAACCCAGGAGGGCATTCAGGGGTAACAAACAATTTGTTCTGCTCTAAAAACAGGAGATGCCGACTCCTCCATCATTTGCGTAAGTAAAAAGTAGACGCGGTTCTTTCATCTTCACAGTGTCACCAAGTCGCTATGAGAAACTGTTTTGCCCCCGGACGGAGTATATAACTCAACGTTCAACAACAGTTTCATAGTTAGACTTTGACAAAGTAGTTTTATCGATTTGAAGGGACAAAACCTAATTCTATCGGGAAGGAAACGGAGTGGGAATGCACGAGGGAAATAATAATTGGCTACGGAAAGTTAGAGCTGATTGACCCGCAGACATTGTGTGTAATCAGTCATTTTTTTCGCACGGAGAGGAAGCTATAGGGAAGGGGTGGGGGTAGGGAAGGGTGGGTTGGCGTTTGAGTTGGAACAAATTGCTGAAGAAAGTGTTATAGTGTTGGTGTTTCGGTCCTGTTCCCGATTTCTTTCTGTTGAAGCTAAACAAGCAGTGAGATGGAATGAGTGTGATAGAAGACGTCGTGTTTTTTAAAATGTATTTTAATGTCAATTTTATGTTATCTTTATTTTATTTTATATAATATAATGATTGTATCGTAGATCCAAGGAGTGTATGGATGTATGAGTGTTTCCACACCAGGACAAATACCAATTGCTTCTATGCTATATGGCAGATTAAAGTATTGTTCTTGTGCGGGGATGGGTTGGTTATTTTCTCAGTGAGAGAGCGAGAAAATATCGACTTTACAGGTATTGAAATAAAGTACAAAGTCAACCAGTACATAAAGGCGAAGGAATAAAGACAAAGGCACAAAGGCGACCACCCCACAAGAGCGACCACCCCACAAGAGCGACCACCCCACAAAGGCGACCAGTCGGTCAAACGGTGCGCGGAAAGTGCAACCACACCACACCGGACCAAATAAGGGGGCATAATCTTCTCTGACCCAGACCGGAAGTTGGTGGCTTTCGGGAAGGGAAGGCAAGCAGATCGCTTCATCAGACGTGAAAGACCTTTTTGGAAATCTGGCTGGTAAGTGCATAGTCTGGCAATTTTTCAAGAAAACAGCTAGCTGACGCTCAGAAGGAGATGGAAAGAATGGATGGGGGTGTTAAATGGGGAGGGGGACGCAGAGAGAAGGAGAGAAAGGAGGGGATGGGAGTGCGGGAGAGACAGACAGACGAGAGAGACAAGAAAAGAGACATAGGGAGAATAAGGGAGTGAGAGAGAGAAAGAGGGACAGACAGAGAAGACAGAAAAACAAAGGTTGGCAAACAGGCAGGGGGGGGGGGGGGGCAGCTAGGTGCACAGACAGAAGACAGAGGGAGAGTTGACCAGACACACCGACACAGGTAGGAGAAGGAAACAAGACGGAGATGAACAAGTACAGAAAGCTAGAAACTGGTACAATCAGCAAAAACCAAGCGGCGTGATTTTATTTACGCCGACAGGTTCTAAACAAGAGATTTGGATGGTCCACTCATGTGTGTGATAGGGGGAAGAACACCTCTCACAAAAAGAAGGAAGAAAGAAGATAGAGAGGATGGGTGGGTAAAAAAAGACGAAAAAATGCCATTAGGTTCTGAAGAAGAGTTGGTGGTTAACTCATGTTCGTTAAGAGAGGGAAAGAACGATGAACGACAAGAGAGAATTAACGAGTGAGTAAAGGTGGGATGAAGAGAGAGAGAGAGAGACAGAGAGACAGAGAGAGACAGAGAGAGAGAGAGAGAGACAGAGAGAGCAAACGAGCGATAGAGGGGGGGGGGTGTAAAAGAACAGACAGACAGAGATCGAGAGAGAGAGAGAGGGAGGGAGAGAGAGAGGGAGGGAGAGAGAAAGAAAGAGAGAGAGAGAGAGCGAGAGAGGCGGGTGAGCAAAAGAACGGACAGACAAACAAACAGTCAGACAGTGAAGGAAGCAGAAACCACAAAAAGATAGAAGCAGAAAGAGAAAGATAGAGAGAAAGAGAGAAACTCGGAAAGGGGGGGGAGAGAGGTAATGAGAGACAGAAACAGAGAGGGGTGGAGGGAGGGAGAAATAGGAGAGAGAGAGAGAGAGAGAGAGAGAGAGAGAGAGAGAGAGAGAGAGAGAGAGAGAGAGAGAGAGAGAGAGAGAGAGAGAGAGAAGGAGCGAACGTGTAAAATACGGAGAAAGAGCGAAAAACAGAGCAGAAAAGAAACGAAAGAGAGAGAAACGAAGGAGAGTATAGGAGGGAAATCAGGTCATCCTGGCGGGATATTACCACCTTTATTTCCCTTGGGAAGTGGAAGGAAATTACACGATGGAGAGCTTTGGCCGAAACTATACCCCCCTAAATCACATCCGACTTATGAAAGACCCCTAACATGCCGCAAAGGTCGAGGCTGGCTGCCGCTGTGACGAATGGCATAATGAGAAAGATCCGCAATTTCCCTGCATTCAAGCATGTTCTTCTTCTTCTTTCCTATTTTCTTCCTTTTTCTCCGCGCTTGCAGCATTACGGTAAGTAAAGATAGATGCTTGGGATTACCGTGGCCTGGTTGAATGACAACTTACAGTGTCAGACTGACCGGAATTGAACCAAAACACCAATCGACAAACGCATTGAATCCAAGGTATACACAGTCTTTTTTTTATCTCTTTTTGTGCCTGCTTGTTTGTTTTTGCATCAAAGTTTGCTTGTTTCTTTCTATATAGCCAAGTTTGAAGCAGCAGAATGTGAAAAGATAGGTGCCTCCGTGTGATTACTATTTCCTATGTTGGACTGAGTATATATGAATCAAACAATACACCAATCTATAAACGTATAGAATCAGAGAAATACGCAGTCTTTTCATCTTTGTCTTTTTTTTTTACCTGCTTGTTTGTTTCTATATCTACGTTTGCAGCAGCAGAATGTGAAAAACATAGGTGCCTGCGTGTAATTCATACTGCCCATGTTGGACTGAGTGTATACAAGAATCAAACACAACACCAGTTTATAAACATATAAAATCAGATGAATATGCAAAAATCAAAAATTCTTTTCTTTGTGTATTTTCTCTTTGCAAGCTTGCAGCAGCACAGTAACGAGTGCGACTATACCCACAGCCAAGGGAACAGCGTAGGACTGAGGGAAATCAAAGCAAAACACAAATCAGCAAGCACATGAAGTCAGACAAATATATATTTTGTCCTCCCTTTCTATGTATAGATGCGTCCCATTACCACCGCCTAGCTTAATGACAACAATGTCAAGCTGACTGAAATCGTAACAAAACAGACATTAAAAAAATCTGTATTGCATAACATGAAATACTATTTTTGTTTTTCTTTTTGTTTCTTTTCTTCCAAGCTTGCAGCAGGAAAATAAGATAAGATAGGTGCGTGCGATTTCCACTGCCAATTTAGATGATTGACAATGGCGTCAGACTGAGTGAAATCAAAACAAAGCAGCGATTGAGAAACATATAGCATTAGACGAATATCGATTCAAAGCTCTCTGACTTTTTTCTTTCTTCTTTGTTTAGGTTTCTAAGCTTGCACCAACGCAATAAGTACGCTGCCTACAATTATCACCGCCTCGCTGAATAATGACGGCCTCGAAGTGAGTGGAATGGAAACAAAACAACAATCGACAAGCATTAATATAACATGAACACTAATTATATGTTTCTTCTTTTCTTAATACACTTGCAGCAGTACAACAACGTCGGAGCGAGTAAAATCGAATCGGATGCATTGTAAATTTGTTTTGTTGTTGTTATTTTTCTTCTTTTTCCTGCGTCTGTAGTTCTTTCCAAGTTTGCACAACACAAGAGGTGAACATAGATGCGCGCGATAATCACCTCCTCGCTGAATTACCTCGGTGGCAGGCTTAGCGGAATCGTAACAAAACACCAATCGACAAACATATAAAATCACAAGATTGGTTTTTGCTTCTTTTTTTACGTTCAAAGCTGGCTGCAGGACAATACATAAGATATATTCGTGCGATTACCACAGCCTTTGGAATGACAAGAGCGTCGGACCGAGTTGAACCAAAATAAAACACCCATCAACAACTCAAAACCAGACGAATATGCATTCAACCTTTCTTCGTCTATTTCGTTGTATCTTGTTTTTGTCTTATTTCCTCTTTCATTAGTGTCCAAATTTGCACCAACACAATACGTGGATATACTATTAGATTCGTGCGATAACCATATGGAATGACAAAAGCGTCGGACCAAGTTGAACCAAAACAAAACACCTATCAACAAACACAAAACCAGACGAATATGCATTCAAGCTTTCTTCGTCTGTTTCGTTGTTTCTTGCTTTTGTCTTAATTCCTCTTTTCTTTGTGCCCAAACTTGCACCAACACAATACATATAGATGCGTAAGGTAGATTAGCACTGCCTAGACTGTGTGGAAACGAAACAAAACACCAATCAGCAAACATATAACATGTGATGAATATGTATGATGGTTCCGCAAGATGAAAACAGCAAAACCGCTGGAAGACACTGCACGGATATGACAGATTCGATGAATATATAGAATGTCAAGTAGTTGTGGCATTGCACCCGTGTCATGCCAATCGCATGTATTTTGCTGGTATCCGTGGCAACAGGTTGCATGTTTACCGATCTTGCTCTCAAACCCCTTTGAATGATACCTTCAACACGATGTCTTGCCATTGCCAACAGGATGTAAACCTTGTCTACATCTAAATAAATAAGCACTCACAAGCGGACCAGCGATGACATTTATTACGTTTGTATACCGCCGACAAGGGAAAATATTTCCTCTCTCTGTCTCTCTCTCTCTCTCTCTCTCTCTCTCTCTCTCTCTCTCTCTCTCTCTCTCTCTCTCTCTCTCTCTCTCTCTCTAACCAGCACGGTTGGCCTAGTGTTAAGGCGTCCGCCCCGTGATCGAGAGGTCGTGGGTTCGAACCCCGGCCGGGTCATACCTAAGACTTTAAAATTTGGCAATCTAGTGGCTGCTCCGCCTGGCGTCTGGCATTATGGGGTTAGTGCTAGGACTGGTTGGTCCGGTGTCAGAATAATGTGACTGGGTGAGACATGAAGCCTGTGCTGCGACTTCTGTCTTGTGTGTGGCGCACGTTATATGTCAAAGCAGCACCGGCCTGATATGGCTCTTCGTGGTCGGCTGGGCGTAAAGCAAACAAACAAACAAACAAATCTCTCTCTCTCTCTCTTTCTTTCTTTCTTTCTCTCTCTCTCTCTCTCTCTCTCTCTCTCTCTCTTTCTTTCTCTCTCTCTCTTTCTTTGTCTGTCTGTCTGTCTGTACCTCTCTCTGTCTCGCTGTCTCTCTCTCTCTCTCTCTCTCTCTCTCTCTCTCTCTCTCTCTCTCTCTCTCTCTCTCTCTCTCTCTCTCTCTCTCTCTCTCTCTCTCTCTCTCTCTTAAACCTCGTGCGCGAGGCCAAAAGACAGTATTTCAATAAACTTGTTTCTGAGAAAAAAGATACAGCTTCGTTATGGAGAGCAATAAACGAAGTTACTGCTAAAACAAAAACCAGACAACAATCAACCACAGTTAGTATTTCCCCAAGCGCTTTTAATGATTATTTTTTAGCTCTTCCTGGTAAACTCTTGGAGTCTACCTATAGTGGAAATAACAGAAGCGAATACGAATGCCCACCAATTCTTAATTCACTTTGCCAGTCATATTTAAAAGAAATTAATCCTTGTAAAATCCCGCACATTGCAGTCCACGAAGTCGGGCGGTTGATAAATGATTTGAGTAATAAAAAGTCCATGGGACCCGATAACT